>NC_090399.1:65084596-65356569 GCF_036365525.1 Heterodontus francisci
AAAATGGCGCACTGACACGGAACACAAAAGTCCGAGTGTATCAAGACTGTGTCCTCAGTACCTTGCTCTACGGCAGCGAGGCCTGGACAATGTATATCAGCCAAGAGCGATGTCTCAACTCATTCCACCTTCGATGCCTCCGGAGAATCCTTTGTATCAGGTGGCAGGACCATATCTCCAACGCAGAAGTCCTCGAGGCAGCCAACACCTCCAGCATATGCATCCTACTGAGCCAGCGGCGCTTGAGATGGCTTGGCCATGTGAGCTGCATGGAAGATGGCAGGATCCCCAAAGACACATTGTACAGCGAGCTCGTCACTGGTATCAGATCCATGTCTCCACTTTAAAGACGTCTGCAAACGCGACATGAAGTCCTGTGACATTGATCACAAGTCGTGGGAGTCAGTTGCAGTGATCGCCAGAGCTGGCGGGCAGCCATAAAGGCGGGGCTAAAGAGTGGCGAGTCGAAGAGACTTAGCAGTTGACAGGAAAAAAGACAGAAACACAAGGACAGAGCCAACTGTGTAACAGCCCTGGCAACCAATTTTATCTGCAGCACCTGTGGAAGAGTCTGTCACTGTAGAATTGGCCTTTATAGCCACTCCAGGCGCTGCTTCACAAACCACAGACCACCTCTAGGCGCTTAACCATTGTCTCCCGAGACAAAGAGGCCAAAGAAGAAGAAGATGGAATACTCAGTAAGAGGTTCTGCTGAGGGTGTATGAGCAGCTAGAGGCTAAATTAAAAAGCATAACCACAAAGGTAATAATTTTTGGATTACTATCTGAGCCACGAGCAAATTGGCAAAGTGTAAGTCAGATCAGAGAGTTGAATGTGTGGCTCAAAGGTTGGTGTGGGAGAAATGAGTTTCGATTCATGGGGCACTTGCACAGTACTGGGGAAAGTAGGAGCTGTACTGTTGGGATGGCCTTCACCTGAACCGTGCTGGTACCAGTTGAATCATCGAAAGCTTACAGCACAGAAAGAGGCCACTTGGCCCATCGTGTCTGCGCTGGCTGAAAAATGAGCCACCTAGCCTAATCCCACTTTCCAACATTTGGGCCGTAGCCCTGCAGATTATGGCACTTGAGATGCATATCCTTTTGAATGAGTTGAGGGTTTCTGCCTCTACTACCCTTTCAGACAGTGAGTTCCAGACCCCCACCATCCTCTGGGTGAAAAATTCTTTCCTCATCTCCCCTCTAATCTTTCTACCAGTCATTTAAAATCTGTATCCGCTAGTTACTGACCTCTCTGCTCAGGTGAATAGATCCTTCTCCTCCCTCTATCCAGGTTCCTCACAATTTTGTACATTTCAATCAAATCTCCCCTCAGCTTTCTCTGTTCCAAGGAGAACAACCCCAGCCTATGCAATCTTTCCTCATAGCTGCATTTTTCCAGTCCTGGTAACATCCTCATAAATCTCCTCTGTACCCTCTCTAGTGCAGTTACATACTTTCTGTAATGAGGTGACCAGAACTGCACACAGTACTCAAGTTGTGGCCTAATTAATGATTTATACAGTTCCAGCATAACCTCCCCGCTCTTATACTCTGTATCTTGGCTAATAAAGGAAAGGATTCCATATGTCTTCTTAACCATCTTATTGGCCTGTCCTGCTACCTTCAAGGATCTGTGGATATTCACTCCAAGGTCCTCACTACCTCTACATCTCTAAGTATTCTCCCATTAAACGTGTATTCCTTTGCTTTGTTTGACCTCCCCAAATGCATCACCTCACACTTCTCCAGGTTGAATTCCATTTGCCACTTTTCTGTCCACCTAACCAGACCATCAATATCTTCCTGCAGCCTACAGCTATCCACCTCACTATCTGCCACACGGCCAATCTTTGTGTCATCTGCAAACCTCTTGATCATGCCGCTTACATTTACGTCTAAATCATTAATATATACAACAAAAAACAGGGGACCCAGTACTGAGCCCAGTGGAATGCTACTGGAAACAGCCCTCCAGTTGCAAAAACACCTGTCAACAATTACCCTTTATTTCCTGCCACTGAGCCAATTTTGTATCCACCTTGCTACATTTCCCTGGATCCCAAGGGATTTTATTTTTTTAACCAGTCTGCCCTGTGGGACCTTGTCAAAAGCCTTGCTAAAATCTATGTCGACCACATCAACTGCACTACCCTCATCTATCTTCCTTGTTACTTCTTCAAAAAATTCAATCAAGTTAGTCAAACAAGATCTTCCCTTAACAAATCCATGCTGACTGTCCTTGATTAATCTGTGCCTTTCTAGGTGACAGTTCATCCTCTCTCTCAGTGTCCTGGGGAATTGTATAACTAGGGTTTTGGAGAGGGCTTTAAACGAAATAGTTCAGGGGAGGGGAACTTTAAAACATTAATAAGAAAGGACAAGGCTATAGTGCAGGGCAGCAATGAGGGTAATGATAACCAGAGTGTGACAAGAAGGGACAGAGCATACAAACATAAACGTGCACCAGCAGATAGGGTCATATGAGGGAAAATTAGTAAAAAGGCAGAATTAAAGGCTCTTTATCTGAATGCACGCAGCATTCATCACAAAATGGATGAATTGATAGCACAAATAGAAATAAATGAGCATGATATGATAGCCATTACAGAGAAATGGCTGCAAGGTGACCAAGGCTGGGAACTAAATATTCAAGGGTAGGAAGAAAGGAAAAGGAAGTGGGGTAGCTCTATTAATGAAGGATAAGATCAGTACAGCAGTGCGAAATGATCTTGGCTCCGAAGATCACGATGTCGAATCAGTTTGGGTGGAGATAAGAAATAGCAAAGGAAAGAAGTCACTGATGGGAATAGTTTATAGGCCTCCAAAGTAGGACAGAGTACAAATCAAGAAATAATGGGGGCTTGGAGGAAAGGTACTGCAATAATTGTGGACAATTTTATATAGATTAGACGAGTCAAATTAGCAAAGGTAGCTTGGAGGATGGGTTCATAATGAGTATTCAGGAGAGTTTCCTTTGTGAACAGGACATGCCTGGCAATTTTCACATTGTCACGTAGATGCCAGTATTGTAGCTGGTTGTATGGGAACAGATTGGCTAAAAGCGTGGATGTTGTCAGGGCCCATAGCCTTTGCAGTATGCAGTACCATCAGCCGTTTCTTGACATCACGTAGAGTGAATCGGATTGGCTGAAGACTGGCATCTGTGATGCTGAGAGAAGGCCAAGGAGAAGGCCAAGATGGATCATCCACTCATCACTTCTGGCTGATAATGATTGCAAATGCTTCAGCCTTGTCTTTTGCACTGATGTGCTGGGCTCCCCCATCAGTGAGGATGGGGATATGTGTGGAGCCTCCGCCTCCTGTTAGTTGTTTAATTGTCCACCACCATTCACGACTGGATGTGACAAGACTGCAGAGCTTAGATCTGATCTATTAGTTGTGGGATCACTTAGCCCTGTCTATTGTTATGTGAGTGTTTCTATTTTTCTTTGCAAAAAGTTCTTTAGGGCTTGATACTTGAATAGTGGACTGAGTGAAGTGGGCACGACTGCAAGGCACCTGTTCCAAGCAACTCAACAGGGAAATGACAGGAAGATTTATGACTGTCACATGACTTGATTGTGGGTTTTACTTTCACTTTGAAAGAAGTGTGGGCAGGAGCAGCAGCATGCAGTGAGACCTGGCTGGGACCTGTTTTTGCAGACCAGAGAGAAGACCTAGTCTCTGTAAAAGAAGACTTGCCTCTCTTGGAAAAGGAGATCCTAAATTTGTGGTGTGGTTGGGGTCTGTCTAGAGAGAGGAAAAAACCCGGAGAGAGGAAAAAAAAACAAGAAAAGAGAAGTTGCTGCTCTCGGTGGAGGAAAACTGCTTTGCAGAGAGAAATCCCCTGCAATTTAAAAGGTAACAAATTCCTATTGCCTCCAGTCTCTGGAAAATCTCCGCCTCAAGAGTGATTCCTGTTGCCTCTTGTGTTTTTGGAGTTCCTGAAAGCTCAAAAAAGCTTCTATTGTTAAACTGCTGCTTCAAAACCCAAGTAGATCTGTTGCTGCACCCTTTGCTGAAAGAACTGTGTGACCCCTGCTGCAGACTAAGTGCCTTGAGTGCCAACCTATAACACTATTCAACAACCTCGCCTGGAGAGACTTCGAGTGGCACATGACTATACGACTCTAGGACACCTCACCGTCCTGGAAATATCCTACCAGACCATGACAACCAATTATGTTATTATTCCTAAGAAACAGTTGCAAACCAAAAATGCCTTTTTCCCCTGTTAACCGGTGTTTTTGAATTTATGTGTGTATGCCTGAGAGTTAGGAAGAATAAGTAGTTTAAAAAGAATCTTTTTTCACAGATAGAGTTATCTCATTATTGTTTATAACTTAGTTATTAAGAAATAGTTAATTTTGTTGTTGTTTAAAGAAATCTGGTTTGGTGTGGTTTATTCTAGGGGGCTAATAGATTTTAAAATTTATCTTCTTTCCAGTAGGTGGGAAACTTTACTAATATACTATGACCTGTGGAGTAGTGGGACTGAATTAACAGTGCATTACTCCCGCCTTGGTCTTAACAGAATAACATGCTGTTCCACTGCTTGGCATGCAAGTAGTCCTCCATTCACCCAGGCTGACACCATTTTTAGGTATGCCTAGTGCTGCTCCTGGCATGCTATCCTAGACTCCTCATTGAACCAGGGTTGTCCCCTAGCTTGATGGTAATGGTAGAGTGGGGGATTTGCTGGGCCATGAGGTTAGAGATTGTGGCTGAATACGATTCTACTACTGTTGATGGCCCATGGCGCCTTATGGATGCCCAGTTTTGAGTTGCTAGATCTGTTCGAAATCTGTCCCATTTAGCACAGCTGTAGTGCCACACAACACATTTGAGCATGTCTTCAGTGTGAAGATGGGATTTCGTCTCCACAAGGACTGTGCGGTGGTCACTCCTACCAAGATTGTCATGGACAGATGCATCTGTCTCCATTCATTGGCCAATGTCCAACACAATCTGTCAGTCTCCATTCACCAGCCCATGTCTGTCACAATGGGACAGTCTCTATACAGAAGCCCATGTCCCTCACAATGGAACCGTGTCCATTCACCAGCTCATGTCCGTCACAATAGGACAGTCATCATTCACCAGCCCATATCCGTCACAATGGGACAGTCTCCATTCACCAGCCCATGTCTGTCACAATGGGACAGTCTCTATTCAGAAGCCCATGCCCGTCACAATGGGACAGTCTCCATTCACCAGCCCATGTCCGTCACAATGGGACAGTCTCCATTCATCAGCCCATGTCCAACACAATGGGACAGTCTCCATTCATCAGCCCATGTCCGTCACAATGGGACAGTCTCCATTCATCAGCCCATGCCCGTCACAATGGGACAGTCTCCATTCACCAGCCCATGTCCGTCACAATGGGACAGTCTCCATTCATCAGCCCATGCCCGTCACAATGGGACAGTCTCCATTCACCAGCCCATGCCCGTCACAATGGGACAGTCTCCATTCACCAGCCTATGTCTGTCACAATGGGACAGGCTCCATTCACCAGCCCATGTCCGTCACAATGGGACAGTCTCCATTCACCAGCCTATGTCTGTCACAATGGGACAGGCTCCATTCACCAGCCCATGTCCAACACAATGGGACAGTCTCCATTCACCAGCCCATGCCTGTCAGAATGGGACAGTCTCCATTCATCAGCCCATGCCCGTCACAATGGGACAGTCTCCATTCATCAGCCTATGCCTGTCACAATGGGACAGTCTCCATTCATCAGCCCATGCCCGTCACAATGGGACAGTCTCCATTCACCAGCCCTTGCCCATCACAATGGGACAGTCTCCATTCATCAGCCCATGTCCGTCACAATGGGACAGTCTCCATTCATCAGCCCATGTCCAACACAATGGGACAGTCTCCATTCACCAGTCCATGTCCGTCACAATGGGACAGTCTCCATTCACCAGCCCATGTCTGTCACAATGGGACAGTCTCCATTCATCAGCCCATGCCCGTCACAATGGGACAGTCTCCATTCACCAGCCCAAGTCCGTCACAAAGGGACAGTCTCCATTCATCAGCCCATGTCCAACACAATGGGACAGTCTCCATTCACCAGCCCATGTCCGTTACAATGGGACAGTCTCCATTCACCAGCCCATATCTGTCACAATGGGACAGTCTCCATTCATCAGCCCATGCCCGTCACAATGGGACAGTCTCCATTCACCAGCCCATGTCCGTCACAATGGGACAGTCTCCATTCGTCAGCCCATGCCCGTCACAATGGGACAGTCTCCATTCACCAGCCCATGTCCGTCACAATGGGACAGTCTCCATTCACCAGCCCATGTCCGTCACAATGGGACAGTCTCCATTCATCAGCCCATGCCCGTCACAATGGGACAGTCTCCATTCATCAGCCCATGCCCGTCACAATGGGACAGTCTCCATTCACCAGCCCATGCCCGTCACAATGGGACGGTCTCCATTCACCAGCCCATGTCCGTCACAATGGGACAGTCTCCATTCATCAGCCCATGTCTGTCACAATGGGACAGTCTCTATTTACCAGCCCATGTCCCTCACAATCATATTATAAAAGCAGAATATTGCAGATGCTGGAAATCTTAAAATAGAACAGAAAGTGCTGGAAATGCTCAGCAGGTCTGGCAGCATCTGTGGAGAGAGAAGCAGAGTTAACATTTCAGGTCAGTGACCCTTCTACGGAACTGGCAAAGGTTGAAATGTAATAGGTTTTAAGCAAGTAATGCGAGGGTGGGGGGGAAAGAGAACAAAAGGGAAGGTGCGTGATCGGATAATGGGCAGGAGCGATTAACTAACAAGGAGGTCATGGGGCAAAGGCAAAGCTAGTGTGCTAATGGTGTGGTGATTGACAAAGCATTAGTGCAGAGAGAGTGTTAATGACAGAATAATGAACAGCTCTAGCCAAAAGCACAAATATGAAAAACCCAGTAGGCAGGCACATGGTAAAAACATTATGAAACAAAATAAAGCTCTGAAATTATTGAACTCAATGTTCAGTCCAGAAGGCTCTAGAGCTCCTAATCAGAAAACGTGGTGCTGTTCCTTGAGATTGCATTTGTTTCGAGAAACAGCACTGAAACAGGCCTTTTGGCCCACCGAGTCTGTGCCAACCATCAACCACCCATTTATACTAATCCTACATTCCTGCCACATCCCCACCTTCCCTACTACCTACCTACACTAGGGGAAATTTATAATGGCCAATTTACCTATCAACCTGCAACTTTTTGGCTGTGGGAGGAAACCGGAGCACCCAGCGGAAACCCACGTGGTCACAGGGAGAACTTGCAAACTCCACACAGGCAGTACCCAGAATCGAACCTGGGTCCCTGGCGCTGTGAGGCTGCGGTGCTAACCACTGCGCCACTGCATTGATGTTCAATGGAACACTATAGCAGGCCAAGGACAGAAATATGGGCATGAGAGCAGGGATGTGTGTTGAAATGGGAAGCATTGAGATTGGGCATAGTCAACAATGATTTATGAATGGGAAATCATGCTTGACAAACCTGTTAGAGTTTTTTGAGGATGTTACTAACAGAATTGATAAAGGAGAGTTGATGGACGTGGTATACTTGGATTTTCAGAAGGCTTTTGATAAAGTCCCCCATAGGAGGTTGGTTAGCAAAATTAAAGCACATGTAATAGGCGCTAATATACTGACTTGGATTAAGGATTTAGTTAACAGGCAGAAAGCAGAGAGTAGGAATAAACAGGTCATTCTTGCATTGTCAGGTTGTAACTAGTGGGGTATCACAGGGATCAGTGCTTGGGCCCTAGCTGTTCACAATATATATCAATGATTTGGATGTGGGGACCAAATGTAATATTTCCAAGTTCGCGGATGACACAAAACTAGGTGGAAATGTGTGTTGTAAGGAAGATGCAAAGCGGCTTCAAGGGGATTTGGACAGACTTGGTGAGTGGACAAGAACGTGGCAGATGGAATATAATGTGGAAAAATGTGAGGTTATCACATTACTGTGGGAGGAAACCGGAGCACCCAGAGAAAACCCACGCAGACACAGGGAGAACTTGCAAACTCCACACAGGCAGTACCCAGAATTGAACCCGGGTCCCTGGAGCTGTGAGGCTGCGGTGCTAACCACTGCGCCACTGTGCCGCCCAGAGGGATACAGTTGAGGGGGATGGAGACAGTGATCGCAGAGCGAGCTGGGTATTGTTGTGGGGATGGAAGTAGTGATCGAGGGAGGGAGCAGGGTACTGTTGAGGGGATGGAGGTGGTGATCGAGGGAGGGAGCAGGGTACTGTTGAGGGGATGGAGGTGGTGATCGAGGGAGGGAGCAGGGTACTGTTGAGGGGATGGAGGTGGTGATCGTGGGAGGGAGCAGGGTACTGTTGAGGGGTTGGAGGTGGTGATCGAGGGAGGGAGCAGGGTACTGTTGAGGGGATGGAGGTGGTGATCGTGGGAGGGAGCAGGGTACTGTTGAGGGGATGGAGGTGGTGATCGAGGGAGGGAGCAGGGTACTGTTGAGGGGATGGAGGTGGTGATCGAGTGAGAGAGCAGGGTACTGTTGAGGGGATGGAGGTGGTGATCGAGTGAGAGAGCAGGGTACTGTTGAGGGGATGGAGGTGGTGATCGAGAGAGGGAGCAGGGTACTGTTGAGGGGATGGAGGTGGTGATCGAGGGAGGGAGCAGGGTACTGTTGAGGGGATGGAGGTGGTGATCGAGGGAGGGAGCAGGGTACTGTTGAGGGGATGGAGGTGGTGATCGAGGGAGGGAGCAGGGTACTGTTGAGGGGATGGAGGTGATGATCGAGGGAGGGAGCAGGGTACTGTTGAGGGGATGGAGGTGGTGATCGTGGCCATTGAGGGGCGAAGGAACACTCAGACGTTATTCCGTCTGACGTCATTACGTGATGATGTCACTGCCCACATTTGCGAATAGATACTGATAAGCGGCAAATATTCATACGCACTGTTGACCTCAGTGATTGCTCTGCACATGCTCTGTGTTGTCAGGAGACACGCCGCAAAATAGATGTCACTTTGTGCTTCTTTGTTTTGGATCAGACTTATTCAGTGGTTTGGAGAGATCTTCACACTTCCACTCTATTTGGGGGTGGCAGGGGGATCTGTACCAGCACTTCGTGAGCCCTGTCTCCAAATGGAACGGAACTTTCTGACAGAGCAGAGGGGCAATGCGACAGCACTCACGTCCATGTATGTCTTCACACACCCATCACCGGCAATGAAGGATGATGGACATGCCACAAACAATCCATTTATGTGAGGTGTCTTGGCTTGGAGCACCTTTACTGATGGTTGTGAAGGCCAATCTCCGAGAGGCAGGTTCTGCCACAAATGCCACACGTGAAGCTACCAAGTGACACTCTGAGTCATTATGTTTGATGTTGGCACCTGTTGCCAAGCTGCTGCAGCAACTGGTCATGCTGGTAGTGCCCACCAGTCCACAGGCTGTGTCGCCAACTAGTGACTCCCGCGTGTGATAGTCTACAGTTAGGGCCTTCATGTCACTCCTGTAAGCATCCTTGAAGCAGAGCTTTGGACGCCCCACTGGTCATCTGGCCCCGGCTACCTCACCATACAGAAGGTCCTTGGGTATGCAACCATCTTCCATCCTGCGGGCTTGTCCGATCCACAGAAGCCGCTTCTGTTTGTTTACTGCCAATGCACTAGGGAGCTCTGTCTTTGAGAAGACTGCCACATTTGTGATTTTGTCCTGCCAGGATATACCCACAATGCACCACAGACAGCGAAGATGGAAATTATTGAGCTTCTTTTCCTGGTAGCTGTAATTCGCCCATGTTTCACAGCCATACAGTAAGGTGCTGAGAACGCAGGCCTTATAAACCATCAGCTTGGTCCTAAGGGTCAGCTTGGTGTTATCCCATGTTCATTTTGAGAGTTGGCCAAAGGTGGTAGCTGCTTTCCCTATGCGTGTATCGAGCTCTGCATCATGGGACAGATTGTCTGTCACCGTGGACCCCAGGTAGCAGAATTTTTTAACCACTTCCAGTGGGGTGTTATTTAATGTGATCAGGGGTGGAGATGTAACACCTTGTCCCATGACCACGGTTTTCTTGATGCTTATAGTCAAGGAGAACAAGTTACAGGCACGGGAGAGTCAGTCCATGAGTCTATGTAGCTGAGTTTCTGTGTGAGTGGCTAGTGCAGCATCATCAGCATAGAGGAGTTCTCTGATCAGGACACGGTGTGTTTTTGTCTTCGCTTTTAGCCTTGATAGATTGTAGAGCTGGCCGTCTAACCTAGTGTGCAAGTAGACTCCTTCCATATCTGCAGGGAAGGTGAAGGTCAGGAGCATGGAGAAGAAGATACCAAACAGAGTGGGGTCTGGGACACAACCCTGTTTCACTCCATTCTTAACTCCGAAGCTGTCGAAGTGAAGCCATCAAACTATACAGTGCAGTGCATGTTGTCATGGAAGGAGTGGATGAGACTAAGGAGTTTCGGCGGACAGCCAACTTTTCCCGAAATCTTGTAGAGCCCTGCTCTGCTGACGGTGTCGAATGCCTTAGTGAGATCTACAAAAGTAAGGTAAAGGGGTATACTCTGTTCCCTACTCTTGTATACTTCTCTTGTAGCTGGTGTATGGAGACGATCATATCCACAGTAGACCTGCCAGCAAAGGGAGCAGTAACAGCACTCATATCCATGGATGTCCTTGCACGCCCTGTCACCAGCAGAGGTCGAGTCGCCCTTTTAGTTAAGGGTTCCACACAGCCCGAGTCTCAGGCATGATTATAATCCTGTCCGGCCTTATTCTGGGAAGGGTTTGAAAGGAAGACCCACCTTTCCTTGTATTGGAAAAATGGAAGAGGGGCCTTTCCCTCTGTTAAAGGAAAAAAGACTTTGTCTGGATCAGAAATAGCACACCACTTCACCCAGGCGCTTTCAGCTGTTCCGGGCCAGGAATGGGAGAGTGGGGGCTGGAGGAGGCTTTAGTATCGTGTGGCTCAGTTTATTTTTATCACACGCACACACCCCTGTGATGTTCCGCCCTCTTTCTCCTTCCCTCCCTCTCCTCCAGGTAACATTCTCTGAATCATTGTCCCGACACCAACTCCCACTGCTCCTGTTCCTCCTCCCGGCCTGTGTTGGTGGCTCCACATACCCCTGCAATTGGTGACTTTCTTTCAGTTGCCTCTCCCTCCTCCCAGGTAGATGTTTTCTTTGTCTTTCCCACTCCCTCTTCCTCCTCCTCTGACATGAAGAGATAGCAGAAACCCCTTCTCTACTCTCTCTCCCATCCACAGTCTCACCATCTGTCCTCATCTCTCCGTCCGTACTCACCTCTCTATCTTTAGGGATGTTGGGTTTAATCAATAGAGGCAAAGAGTACAAAAGAAAGGAAATTATGCTGAATATTTACAGAGCAAAAGGTTTGGCCTCAGCTGGAGCACTGTGTCCAGTTCTGGGCACCACTCCTTGGGAAGGATGTCAAGGCCTTGGAGAGGGTGCAGAGAAGATTTACTAGAATGGTACCTAGGATGAGGGGAGCATTTTCCTTAGATCAGAGAAGGTTAAGGGGAGATTTGACAGAGGTGTTCAAAACCTTGAAGAGCTTTGACAGAGTAAATGAGGGGAAACAGTTTCCAATGGCAGGTGGGTCAGTAACCAGAGGACACAGATTTAAGGGAATTGTCAAAAGACGCGGAGGAGGGGGGAATAAATATTATGCAGTGAGTTATTGTGATCTGGAACATGTTGCCTGAAAGGGCAGTGGAAGCAGATTCAATAGTAACTGTCAAAAGGGAATTGGATAAATACTTGGAGGATAGTACTTGCAGGGCAATGGCCAGGGGATCTACCAAAGAGCCAGCACAGGGTCGATGGGCTGAATGACCTCCTGCTGAGCTGTATGATTCTATAATCCCATGTGGCAACCTGAGCCTTTACCTTACGAACCTTATTTACCACACCCAGTGCATTTACACACATGTGCTCCAATACCAGCTCAGTCTGCCTTCGGTTTTCCCCCTGTCTCATCCCTTCTATTTCTAAATAACTCTTTATTCTAATGTTGTCTGTCTTTCCTACTCCTCTGTCTATTTTCTTCCTTCTCTGGTATGATTTATTCTGGTTCCCCTTCCCCTGCAAATTTAATTGAAATCCTCGCTCACAGCACTAGTTAACCTCCCAGCCAGGACATTGATTCCGGCCCCAGTGAGATACAACCCGTCCATCTTGTACAGCTCCCTCCTGCCCCAGAACTGGTCCCAATGCCCCAGCAATGGGAAGCCCTCCCTCCCTGCACCATTCCTGTTCCTCTTGCCAGTGGTGCAGAGCAGTGGGAGTTGTTGTTGTTGTTGTCGGTAGGGGGCAGCAGCGGCTGTGAGAGCTGTCAGAATGACTGGAACAAACCTGAATTCCCACACTCTGCCCAGCAACAGATGATCACGGTCAGATCTTTATTCTGATTGGTCTCTCTCCACTCAAGACTGTATTGAGCTGCAGTAACAGTGTGTCAGGGTGGGTGTGAGCTGCTCACACTGTGGGAGTGACAGTGTCGTGTGTCAGGGTGGGTGTGAGCTGCTCACACTGTGGGGGTGACAGTGTCGTGTGTCAGGGTGGGTGTGAGCTGCTCACACTGTGGGATTGACAGTGTTGTGTGTCAGGGTGGGTGTGAGCCGCTCACACTGTGGGAGTGACAGTGTCGTGTGTCAGGGTGGGTGTGAGCGGTTCACACTGTGGGAGTGACAGTGTTGTGTGTCAGGGTGGGTGTGAGCCGCTCACACTGTGGGAGTGACAGTGTTGTGTGTCAGGGTGGGTGTGAGCTGCTCACACTGTGGGGGTGACAGTGTCGTGTGTCAGGGTGGGTGTGAGCGGTTCACACTGTGGGATTGACAGTGTTGTGTGTCAGGGTGGGTGTGAGCGGTTCACACTGTGGGATTGACAGTGTTGTGTGTCAGGGTGGGTGTGAGCCGCTCACACTGTGGGAGTAACAGTGTCGTGTGTCAGGGTGGGTGTGAGCTGTTCACTGTCCATAGCCCCGAACACTCCTTCCAGGTGAAGCAGCGTTTTACTTGTATTTCTTTCAATTTGGTATACTGTGTTCACTGTTCACAATGCAGTCGCCTCTGCAGTTGGAAGACTAAAGACAGACTGGGTGACTATTTTGAGGAACACCTCCACTCAGTCCGTAAACACGACCCCGAGCTTCCTGTCGCCTGTCATTTTAATTCTCCACCTTGCTCTCACTCTGACCTCACTGTCCTCAGTCTCCTGCAGTGTTGCAGTGAAGCTCAACGCAAGCTCGAGGAACAGCATCTCATCTTTCAATTAGACACTTTACAGCCTTCTGGACTCAACATTGAGTTCAACAATTTCAGACCACAGCCTCTGCCTTCATTTCTTTTCTAATCTTGTGGGGTTTTTTTGTGTGTGTTTTTGTTTGCTTTTGGACAGCAGCTATTGGTGATTGTTCTGTTATACCCATTTACACCTGCTGGACTCAGACAGTCGTAGAATCATTTATGGCACAGAATGAGGCCATTCAGCCCATCGAGTCCATGCCAGCTCTCCACGGAGCAATCCAGTCATTGCCACTCCCCCGCTCGATCCCCATGTTCCTGCAAGTTTATTTCCTTCACATGCCCATCCAGTTTCCTTTTGAAATCATTGATTGTCTCCACTTCACTTCCAGCAGCCTTGTGGGCAGTAAATTCCAGGTCATTCCCCCCCCCCACCCCCGCCACTGTGTAAAAAAGTGCTTCCTCCTATTCCCCCTGCATCTCTGGTGCAAAACTTCAATCTGTATCCCCTAGTACTTGTACTATTAGTTCATGGGAACAGTTTTTCCTCGTCTATCTTATCTAAGCCTGTCATAATCTTCTACACCTCTATCAAATCTCCCCTCAATCTCCTTTACTCCAAGGAAAACAATGCCAGCTTTTCCAATCTAACCTTGGAACTAAAATCTTCCATCCCTGGAACCATTCGGGTAAATCTCCTCTGCACTTCGGTTGTGGGTAAAATGTTGGAAAAGGTTATAAGAGATAGGATTTATAATCATCTTGAAAAGAATAAGATCATTAGAGATAGTCAGCACGGTTTTGTGAAGGGTAGGTCGTGCCTCACAAACCTTATTGAGTTTTTTTGACAAGGTGACCAAACAGGTGGATGAGGGTAAAGCCGTGGATGTGGTCTATATGGATTTCAGTAAGGCGTTTGATAAAGTTCCCCACGGTAGGCTAACATTTCAGGCCAATGACCTGTTGTTTGAACTGGGAACAGGTTTTAACCAGTTACAGAGACAGGGAAAGGGGGAAGAGGAGGAAAGAACAAAAAGGGAAGGTCTGTGATCGGGTGGAAGACAGGAGAAATGGAACAAGTTTTGGGGCCACTGCTGTTTGTCATTTTTATAAATGACCTGGATGAGGGTGTAGAAGGGTGGGTTAGTAAATTTGCGGATGACACTAAGGTCGGTGGAGTTGTGGATAGTGCCGAAGGATGTTGTAGGTTACAGAGGGACATAGATAGGCTGCAGAGCTGGGCTGAGAGATGGCAAATGGAGTTTAATGCGGAAAAGTGTGAGGTGATTCACTTCGGAAGGAGTAACAGGATTGCAGAATACTGGGCTAATGGGAAGATTCTTGGTAGTGTCGATGAGCAGAGAGATCTTGGTGTCCAGGTACATAAATCCCTGAAAGTTGCCACCCAGGTTAATAGAGCTGTTAAGAAGGCATATGGTGTGTTAGCTTTTATTAGTAGGGGGATCGAGTTTAGGAGCCATGAGGTCATGCTGCAGCTGTACAGAACTCTGGTGCGGCTGCACCTGGAGTATTGCGTGCAGTTCTGGTCACCGCATTATAGGAAGGATGTGGAAGCTATGGAAAGGGTGCAGAGGAGATTTACTAGGATGTTGCCTGGTATGGAGGGAAGGTCTTACGAGGAAAGGCTGAGGGACTTGAGGTTGTTTTCGTTAGAGAGAAGGAGGAGGAGAGGTGACTTAATAGAGACATATAAGATAATCAGAGGGTTGGACAGGGTGGATAGTGAGAGTCTTTTTCCTCGGATGGTGATGGCAAACACGAGGGGACATAGCTTTAAGTTGAGGGGTGATAGATATAGGACAGATGTCAGAGGTAGTTTCTTTACTCAGAGAGTAGTAGGGGCGTGGAACGCCCTGCCTGCAACAGTTGTAGACTCGCCAACTTTAAGGGTATTTAAGTGGTCATTGGATAGACATATGGATGAAAATGGAATAGTGTAGGTCAGATGGTTTCACAGGTCGGCGCAACATCGAGGGCCGAAGGGCCTGTACTGCGCTGTAATGTTCTATGTTCTATTTCCTTCTGCACATATGCTGCCAGATCAGGTAAGTATATCCAGCAGTTTCTGTTTATATTACATGATGTTGTATGATCTGTATATTACACAGTTACTTTACATATAATGTATGCATTGTGTATGCATGCACACTATATTATCACACTCTATCTTACAGGGACACTATATATTGTTCAGTCCCTGTACATTGTTTCTATATATACAGTACCAATGGACACTCTCTCGAGATGTTCTTCACTCTGTCTATATGTTGAACACTCTCTCTATACATTGAAGGCTATTCGGGTTGAACATTCTCTCTATACATTGAAGACTATACAGGTTGAACACTCTCTCTATACATTGAATACTATATGTGTTGAACACTCTCAACATTGAAGAATGTATGTGTTGAACACTGTTGTCAGTGGTGCAGAGCAGTGGGAGTTGTTGTTGTTGCCGGTAGAGGGCGCTACAGGCTGTTCCTCTGCTCGTGTGTCTGGAACAAACCTGAATTTCCACACTCTGCCCAGCAACAGATGATTACTGTCAGATCTTTATTCTGATTGGTCACTCTCCACTCAGGGCTGTATTGAGCTGCAGTGACAGATTGAGTGTGTCAAGGTGGGTGTGAGCTGCTCACACTGTGGGAGTGACAGTGTCGTGTGTCAGGGTGGGTGTGAGCTGCTCGCACTGTGGGAGTGACGGTGTCGTGTGTCAGGGTGAGTGTGAGCTGCTCGCACTGTGGGAGTGACGGTGTCGTGTGTCAGGGTGGGTGTGAGCCGCTCGCACTGTGGGAGTGACGGTGTCGTGTGTCAGGGTGAGTGTGAGCTGCTCGCACTGTGGGAGTGACGGTGTCGTGTGTCAGGGTGGGTGTGAGCTGCTCACACTGCGGGGGTGACAGTGTCGTGTGTCAGGGTGGGTGTGAGCTGCTCACACTGCGGGGGTGACAGTGTCGTGTGTCAGGGTGGGTGTGAGCTGCTCACACTGTGGGAGTGACAGTGTTGTGTATCAGGGGGAGGGGGAGGCTGAATGTCCCTATAAATAAATAAACCCCTGTTTGTTTAAAGTGAAAGGGAAACAGTGTGTGGAGCAGGGAATTTCTGGATGATTCACAGGGAGGGGTTTATCACCACAGGATACAGAGAATAAGAGAGAGAGAGAGACAAACTGAGAGAAACAAAGTAAGAGATGGAGCCAGAGTGTGAGAGACAGACAGGCAGAGACAGTGAGAATCTGAGAAGTACAGGAATAGACAGATTAAGACAACAACAATTTGCATTTATATAGTGCCTTTAACACAGTGAAACTTCCCAAGGTGCTTCACAGAAGGGATATCAAACTAAATTTGACATCGAACCACATAAGGAGATATGCCAGGTGATCAAAGACTTGATCAATGATCGATTGAAAGGTGGAGAGGAGATGGGAGAAAATTTCAGAGCTGAGGGCCCAGGCAGCTGAACGCACGGCCACCCACAGTGGAACAATTAAAATCAGGGATGAACAAGGTAGAGCATTGCTACCTGACCCATACCTGACGGGACCCGACGGTATGTGTCGGGTTCGGGCCGGGTCGGGCTACGGTCGGTTGTGGTTCTGTCGGACTGGGACCGGGTCGGACTCGGGTCGGATGTGGTTCTGTCGGACTCGGGGCCGGGTCGGACTCAGGTCGGATGTGGTTCTGTCGGACTGGGACCGGGTCGAACTTGGGTCGGATGTGGTTCTGTCGGACTGGGACCGGGTCGGACTCGGGTCGGATGTGGTTCTGACGGACTGGAACCGGGTCGAACTCGGGTCGGATGTGGTTCTGTCGGACTGGAACCGGGTCGAACTCGGGTCGGATGTGGTTCTGTCGGACTGGAACCGGGTCGAACTCGGGTCGGATGTAGTTCTGTCGGACTGGAACCGGGTCGAACTCGGGTCGGATGTGGTTCTGTCGGACTGGGACCGGGTCGGACTCGGGTCGGATGTGGTTCTGTCGGACTCGGGGCCGGGTCGGACTCGGGTCGGATGTGGTTCTGTCGGACTGGGACTGGGTCGGACTCGGGTCGGATGTGGTTCTGTCGGACTGGAACCGGGTCAGACTCGGCTCGGATGTGGTTCTGTCAGACACGGGACCGGGTCAGACTCGGGTCGGATGTGGTTCTGTCGGACTCAGGACCGGGTCAGACTCGGGTCGGATGTGGTTCTGTCAGACTCGGGACCGGGTCAGACTCGGGTCGGATGTGGTTCTGTCAGACTCGGGACCGGGTCAGACTCGGGTCGGATGTGGTTCTGTCGGACTGGAACCGGGTCAGACTCGGCTCGGATGTGGTTCTGTCAGACACGGGACCGGGTCAGACTCGGGTCGGATGTGGTTCTGTCGGACTCAGGACCGGGTCAGACTCGGGTCGGATGTGGTTCTGTCAGACTCGGGACCGGGTCAGACTCGGGTCGGATGTGGTTCTGTCAGACTCGGGACCGGGTCGGACTCGGGTCGGATGTGGTTCTGTCGGACTCGGGGCCGGGTCGGACTCGGGTCGGATGTGGTTCTGTCGGACTGGGACTGGGTCGGACTCGGGTCGGATGTGGTTCTGTCGGACTGGGACCGGGTCGGACCCGGGTCAGATGTGGTTCTGTCGAACTCGGGGCCGGGTCGGACTCGGGTCGGATGTGGTTCTGTCGGACTCGGGGCCGGGTCGGACTCGGGTCGGATGTGGTTCTGTCGGACTGGGACTGGGTCGGACTCGGGTCGGATGTGGTTCTGTCGGACTGGGACCGGGTCGGACCCGGGTCAGATGTGGTTCTGTCGAACTCGGGGCCGGGTCGGACTCGGGCCGGATGTGGTTCTGTCAGACTCGGGGCCGGTTCGGACTCGGGTCAGATGTGGTTCTGTCAGACTCGGGGCCAGTTCGGACTCGGGTCGGATGTGGTTCTGTCAGACTCGGGGCCGGTTCGGACTCGGGTCAGATGTGGTTCTGTCGGACTCGGGGCCGGGTCGGACTCAGGTCGGATGTGGTTCTGTCGGACTGGGACCGGGTCGGACTCGGGTCGGATGTGGTTCTGTCGGACTGGGACCGGGTCGGACTCGGGTCGGATGTGGTTCTGTCGGACTGGGACCGGGTCGGACTCGGGTCGGATGTGGTTCTGTCGGACTGGGACCGGGTCGGACTCGGGTCGGATGTGGTTCTGTCGGATTGGGACCGGGTTGGACTTGGGTCGGATGTGGTTCTGTCGGACTCGGGTCGGATGTGGTTCTGTCGGACTCGGGGCCGGGTCGGACTCGGGTCGGATGTGGTTCTGTCGGACTGGGACCGGGTCGGACTCGGGTCGGATGTGGTTCTGACGGACTGGGACCGGGTCGGACTCGGGTCGGATGTGGTTCTGTCAGACTCGGGGCCGGATCAGACTCGGGTCGGATGTGGTTCTGTCGGACTGGGACCGGGTCGGATGTGGTTCTGTCGGACTGGGACCGGGTCGGACTCGGGTCGGATGTGGTTCTGACGGACTGGGACCTGGTCGGACTCGGGTCAGATGTCGTTCTGAAGGACTGGGACCGAGTCGGACTCGGGCCGGATGTGGTTCTGTCAGACTGGGACCGAGTCGGACTCGGGTCGGATGTGGTTCTGTCAGACTCGGGGCCGGATCAGACTCGGGTCGGATGTGGTTCTGTCGGACTGGGACCGGGTCGGATGTGGTTCTGTCGGACTGGGACCGAGTCGGACTCGGGTCAGATGTCGTTCTGAAGGACTGGGACCGAGTCGGATTCGGGCCGGATGTGGTTCTGTCAGACTGGGACCGGGTCGGATGTGGTTCTGATGGATTGGAACCGGGTCGAACTCGGGTCGGATGTGGTTCTGTCGGACTGGGACCAGGTCGGACTCGGGTCGGATGTGGTTCTGACGGACTGGGACCGGGTCGGACTCGGGTCAGATGTCGTTCTGAAGGACTGGGACCGAGTCGGACCCGGGCCGGATGTGGTTCTGTCAGACTGGGACCGAGTCGGACTCGGGTCGGATGTGGTTCTGTCGGACTGGGCCCGGGTTGGACTCGGGTCGGATGTGGTTCTGAAGGACTGGGCCCGGGTCGGACTCGGGTCGGATGTGGTTCTGAAGGACTGGGACCGGGTCGGGCTCGGGTTGGATGTGGTTCTGACGCACTGGGCCCGGGTCGGGCTCGGGTCGGATGTGGTTCTGACGGACTGGGACCGGGTCGGGCTCGGGTCGGATGTGGTTCTGACGGACTGGGACCGGGTCGGACTCGGGTCGGATGTGGTTCTGAAGGACTGGGACCGGGTCGGACTCAGGTCGGATGTGGTTCTGTCGGACTGGGACCGGGTCGGACTCGGGCCGGATGTGGTTCTGTCGGACTGGGCCCGGGTCGGGCTCGGTTCGGATGTGGTTCTGACGGGCCGGGTTTCATTTGCAGACCCGAGCCCGTCTTTAGCACAAGAGGCCTGTATTAGAGGAGCGCAGATATCTCAGAGGGTTGTGGGGATGGAGGAGATTACAGAGATAGGGAGGGGCGAGGCCTTGGAGGGATGTGAAAACAAGGATGAGAATTTTAAAATCAAGGCATTGCTTAACCAGGAGCCAGTGTAGGTCAGTGAGCACAGGGGTGAGAGGGGAACAGGACTCAGTTAGGAATTGATAAGCAGAGTTTTGGATGACCTTAGGAGAGAAAAAGAGACATCGAGAGATAGTATCTGAATGGGATCGACAGAGAGAGAGAGAGAGACCTGTACATATTATAAATACTAGAGCATATATACACACAATATATATTTTGTTCCTCTCTGTATATGATGTACATTCTTGGTATAATAATGTGTGCACAATCTATATTCTATTGTACATGCACGATATAATGCACACTCTATTCTGTACACACCACATAATGAGATATGATCTCTGTATTACATATACATACAGCTTAGTTGCTCGCTCTCTTATCTCTGAGATAGGTTGTGTGTTCATGTCCTGCAGCAGGGACCTGAGTACAAAACTCTCGGGTGACACTCCAGTGCCGTACTGAGGGAGTGCTGCATTGTCAGAGGTCTTGTCTTTCAGTTGAGATGTTAAACCAAGGGCCCCATCTACCTGCTTGGCTGGATATTAAAGAGCCCATGGCACTATTTTGATGAAGAGCTGGGGAGTTATTCTCGGTGTCCTGACCAATATTATCCCTTAATCAACATCACAAAAACACATTATCGCGTCATCACATTGCTGTCTGTGGGATCTTGCTATGCGTAAATTGACTGCCGCCTTTCCTACATTACAACAGTGACTGCACTTGGTAAAGTCCTGCATTGACCGTAAAGCACTTTGAGACATCCTGAAGTTGTGATAGGCGCAATATAAATGCAGTTCTTTCCTTATAATGTGCCATGCTGTTATCCCCAAGGGGCGATGTGGGAGACCCTCTGCTCTACCCAGGACAGCTTAGTATGGCTAGGAAAGTGTGGCTTTTTATTACCCTCCTCAGATCAGAGCAGGAATTGAACCTCCTTGCTGTTAGTATTGTTCTGAACCACACACTAGCCATCAGAGTTAACTTGTCCCCTACTTGACTGATGTATACTCTATGTAATGCAGACAATCCACATATTACACAGTAACCTTATATATTGAATACAAAAGTAGGGAGGTTATGCTTCAGCTATACAGGGCAGTGGTGAGACCACATCTGGAGTACTGTGTACAGTACTGGTCTCCTTATTGAAGGAAGGATGTAAATGCATTGGAGGCAGTACAGAGAAGGTTTAATAGACTAATACCTGGAATGGGCAGGCTGTCTCACGAGGAAAGATTGGACAGGCTAGGCTTGTATCTGCTGGAATTTAGAAGAGTAAGATGCAACTTGATTGAAACGTATAAGACCCTGAGGGGTTTTGACAGGGTGGATGTGGAAAGGATGTTTCTCCTTATGGGAGAATCTAGAACTAAGGGTCGCTGTTTAAAAATAAGGGGTCACCCATTTAAGACAAAGATGAGGAGAAATAATTTCTCTCAGGGTCATAAGTCTTTGGAATTCTCTTCCTGAAAAGGCAGTGGAAGCAGAGTCTATGAATATTTTTAAGGCAGAGGTAGATAGATTCTTGATAAGCAAAGGGGGGGATAGGTTATCGGGGGTAGGTGGAAATGTGGAGTAATCAGTTCAGCCATGAACTTATTGAATGGCAGAGCAGGCTCGTAGGGCCGAGTGGCCTAGTCCTGCTCCTAATTCATATGTCCGTATATAATGTATCATCTGTGTATGTGTCTGCACACTATATTGTTAAGCTCTACCATGCAGACACACTATATTAGATTAGATTAGAGATACAGCACTGAAACAGGCCCTTCGGCCCACCGAGTCTGTGCCGAACATCAACCACCCATTTAGACTAATTCTACACTAATCCCATATTCCCACCAAACATCCCCACCTGTCCCTATATTTCCCTACCACCTACCTATACTAGTGACAATTTTTTATAATGGCCAAATTACATATCAACCTGCAAGTCTTTTGGCTTGTGGGAGGAAACCGGAGCACCCGGAGAAAACCCACGCAGACACAGGGAGAACTTGCAAACTCCACACAGGCAGTACCCGGAAACGAACCTGGGTCCCTGGAGCTGTGAGGCTGCAGTGCTAACCACTGCGCCACTGTGCCGCCCCTATATTGTTCACTCCCTCGCTGTTTCTGTATGTAGAGTCCCACTGGACACTCTGTCGACAGGTTTTACACTCGAGCTATACGTTGCTCATTCTCTCTATATATTGGGCACTATATTGGTTCTCATCTACGGAGCTCGAGAAGGCCATAGCCCAATTACTGATCAGAAGGGCACCGGGCAAGGACAGAATCCCAGCCAAACTGCTCAAGCATGGAAAGTCCCATCTGTTGCCACACCTTTATAACCTTCTCCTTCTCTGCTAGAAAGTTGACTCTGTTTCACAGAAGATGCACGATGCCAAAATCATCACACTACGCAAAAGCAAAGGTGACAGAGGAGACTACAACAACTACAGGGGTATCTCACCCCTTAGCGTCACGGGGAAGGCCTTTGCTGGGGTCATACTTAAAAAACTCTATTTACTTACAGACCTAGCTTACCCGGAAGCACAGTGTGGTTTCCGTGTCAGCAGATCTAATGTGGATATGATCTTCTCCATACACCAGCTACAAGAGAAGTGAGGGAACAGAATATACCCCTTTACCTTACTTTTGTAGATCTTTTGGGAAAAGTTGGCTGTCCGCCGAAACTCCTGTCTCATCCACTCTTTCCATGACAACACGCACTGCACTGTACAGTTTGATGGCTCCACTTCGACAGTTTCAGAGTGAAGAATGGAGTGAAACAGGGTTGTGTCCTAGCACCCACTCTGTTTGGCATCTTCTTCTCCATGCTTCTGATCTTCGCCTTCCCTGCAGATATGGAAGGAGTCTACTTGCACACTAGGTCAGATGGCAAGGTCTACAATCTATCAAGGCTAAAAGTGAAGACAAAGACACATCACGCTCTGATCAGAGAACTCCTCTACACTGATGATGCTGTGCTAGTCACTCACAGAAACTCAGCTACAAAGACTCATGAACTGTCTCTCCCATGCCTGTTACTTGTTCTCCTTGACTATAAACATCAAAACAATCGAGGTCATGGGACAAGGTGTTGTATCTCTGCCCCCTGATCACATTAGATAACACCCCACTGGAAGTGGTTAGAAAATTTTGCTACGTGGGGTCCACGGTGACAGACAATCTGTCCCATGATGCAGAGCTCGATACACGCATAGGGAAAGCAGCTACCACCTTTGGCCAACTCTCAAAATGCACCTGGGATAACACCAAGCTGACCCTTAGGACCAAGCTGATGGTTTATAAGGCCTGTGTTCTCAGTACCTTGCTGTATGGCTGTGAAACATGGGTGACTTAAAGATATCAGGAAAAGAAGCTCAATAATTTCCATCTTCACTGTCTGCGGTGCATTATGGGTATATCCTAGCAGGGCAAGATCACAAATGTGGCAGTCCTCTCAAAGGCAGTGCTCCCAAACAAACAGAGGCGGCTTCGGTGGATTAGACACGTCCGCAGGATGGAAGATCGTTGCATACCCAAGGACCTTCTGTATGGTGAGGTAGCCGGGGCCAGATGACCAGTGGGGCGTATCATATGATTAGAACATAGTTTTACTAAAGGGAGATCCTGTTTGACAAAGTTATTCGAGTTTTTTGAGGATGTAACAAGTAGGGTAGATAAAGGGGAACCAGTAGATGTCGTGTACCTGGATTTTCAAAAGGCATTCGATAAGGTGCCACATAAAAGATTAATATGCAAGATAAGGGTTCATGGTGTTGGGGGTAATATATTAGCATGAATAGAGGATTGGTTAACAGACAGGAAGCAGAGAGTGGGCATAAATGGGGCATTTTCAAGTTGGCAGGAATGAATAGTGGGATGCCATAAGGATCAGTGCTGGGGCCTCAGCTATTTACAATCTATATTAATGACTTGGATAAAGAGACAGAGAGTAATGTATCTAAGCTTGCCAATGATACAAAGCTTGGTGGAAAGGTAAGCTGTGGGGAAGGTGTAGAGAGGCTGCAAAGAGATATAGACAGGTTAAGTGAGTGAGCAACAAGATGACAAATGGGAAATGTGAAGTTATACACTTTGGTCATAAAAATAGAAAAGCAGAATATTTTTTAAAAGGTGTGAAACTGCTAAGTGTTGCTGTTCAGAGAGACTTGGGAGTACTAGTACAAGGAATGCACAAAGTTAACATGCAGGTGCAGCAGGCTGTTAGGAAGGCAAATGGCATGTTGGCCTTTATTGCAAGGGGATTGGAGTACAGGAATAAAGAAGCCTTAATAAAACTGTCCAGGGCTTTGGTGAGACTGTACCTGGAATACTGTGTGCAGTTTTGGTCTCCACATTTAAGAAAGGATATACTTGCACTGGAGGCAGTGCAGTGAAGATTTACTAAATTGGTCCCTCTGATGAGAGGCTGAGTAAGTTGGGCCTATGTTTTCTGGAGTTTAGAAGAATGAGAGGTGATCTAATTGAGACATACAAGATTCTGAAAGAGTTTGATAGGGTAGAAGCTGAGAGATTGTTCCCACTGGTCAGGGAATCTGGAACACAGGGACACAGTCTCAGGATAAGGGGCCAATCATTCAGGACTGAGATGAGGAGAAATTACTACACTCAAAGGGTTGGGAAACTTTGGAATTCTCTCCCCCAGATGGTTGTGGATGCTCCATCATTGAATACATTTAAGGCTGGGATAGATAGATTTTTGGTCTCATAGGGAATCAAGGGATATGGGGAGAGGGCAGGAAAGTGGAATTGGAGCCAAGATCAGCCATGATAATATTGAATGGCGGAGCAGGCTCGATGGGCCATGTGTGTTGAACTCCAGAAAGCTTGTTATGGAAGGATAATGCTGGAGCCTATCTTTACTCTGTTTCACATTTATTGTACAGTGTAAAAGAATTACAAACATGTAGCTCTTCACTCAAACTCTCTCCCAGTCTCAGTAAGTGTCTGCTTATAAGTGCTCAACTAAATCCTTCACCTGCATATAATGACACAGTTAACAATGTGGTCTACTTCTGCTCCTATTTCTTGTGATCTTGTGCTCAAAGCTGTGCTTCAAGGATGCTTGCAAGCGTGACATGAAGGCCCTAATTGTCGACTATCGCACTTGGGAGTCACTAGCTGGTAACTCCTGTGGACTGGTGTGCACTACCACAATGTCCAGTTGCTACAGCAGCTTGGCAACAGGCGCCAATGTCAAAAACAGTAACTCACAGTGTCACCTGGCAGCTTCATGTGCAGCACTTGTGGCAGAACCTGCCTCTCAAGGATTGGCCTTCACAGCCCATCAGCAAAGGTGCACCAAGAGAAGACACCCCACCTCAATGGATTGTTTGCTGCGGGTTCATCATCTTTTATAGATGGAAGGATGTCAACCATTGGTTCAACAGTGTTCTGTGCTGAGATGTCTGAGATGCAACATCAGAGAGTGTCCGGATATTAAAGAGGAACATCACTGAGTGTCTGGACAGTGGGCCAGTAGGCCTGGGACTGCCCAGGCTGCCAGACAGAAGGCCAGGGAGTGTCTGGGTTTCCAGACAGAATGCCAGGGAGTGTCCGGGCTGCCATTCGGAAGGCCAGGGATGCTTTATTCTGGTTCCCCTTCCCCTGCCAATTTAATTGAAATCCTCGCCCACAGCACGAGTTAACCTCCCAGCCAGGACATTGATTCCAGCCCCGGTGAGATACAACCCGTCCATCTTGTACAGCTCCCTCCTGCCCCAGAACTGGTCCCAATGCCTCAGGAATGAGAAGCCCTCCCTCCCTGCACCATTCCTGCTCCTCTTGCCAGTGGTGCAGGGCAGTGGGAGTTGTTGTTGTTGTTCTCGGTAGGGGGCAGCAGCGGCTGTGAGAGCTGTCAGAGTGACTGGAACAAACCTGGAAATTCCCACAATCTGCCCAGCAACATATGATTATTGGCAGATCTTTATTCTGATTGGTCACAGTGGACCCACCTTCAAACTCACCCTCCAACTTCTGAGGGCCATCCAGGTTCCAAGGACTCTCACTCCCAGGGAGGGGAGGGTACATGACTCAGTGCTACCTCCCCCCAGAGACAGGAGCTCATGTCTCGAGGGTTTGACAGTGACTACAGAGAGAAAGGGACAAGTTACAAACACTAAACACCCACAATGTACAGCCTGATCAATGTCCCAGTGTTAGTCAAAGTGAAGGGCAGTGTGTTTAAGGAAAGTTTTGTAAACCTCCTTCCTAATCATCGGCAGTGACATTTCCAAGAAGGTAAATGTATCATTGAGCAAGTGGATTCAGGAAATCAAACATGTTCACAACTGCTCCCAATCATTGATAAAGTCTGTGGAATTGTTGATGGAAAGAAAGTGAGTGACCAGAGGGACAGGGAGAGTTTAGTGAGAATATAGAATAATAACCAAGTACATCAAGGCAGCTGATACAATCCTGTGGCCAAGTGGATAAGATGCTGGGCCCTAGAACTAGGGATTGAGGGTTCAGGTCCCATTTCAAATAAGCTTTGAATGAGCTCACTGTCCTCATTACTGAAATAGAATCTTTAAATAGATTCAGCCCTGGAGCTTTTTTATAAATCACTGAAAGGGGGAGATAGCTTGGTCTGGGTGTGAGTGTGAGTTGAGTGTGGGTGTCAGTGTGGAGATCTCTGGACCCACCCCCATGCACTGAGAGCTCTCTCTCTCTCCCACTATCTGCTCTGCACAGTCCCCCCATTATCACACTGCAGATCATCTGCTCGTGTGTCTGGAACAAACCTGAATTCCCACACTCTGCCCAGCAACAGATGATTACTGTCAGATCTTTATTCTGATTGGTCTCTCTCCACTCAGGGCTGTATTGAGCTGGAGCAACAGACTGAGTGTGTCAGGGTGGGTGTGAGCTGCTCACACTGTGGGGGTGGGGGAGTGTTTCGTGTGTCGGGGCAGGGGAGGCTGAATGTCCCTATAAATAAATAAACCCCTGGCTGTTTAAAGTGAACGCTGGGGCTTTCTGGAGGATTCACAGGGAGGAGTTTATCAGCACAGGGCACAAAAGAATAACAGAGAGACAGAAAAAGATAAAAAAAGAGACAACGACTGAGTGAGACAGACAGAGACAGAGAGAGAAAGCGACTGAACAAGAGAGACAGAGTAAGAGAGAGTGCTGCTGGGATAATGGAACAGAAGAACAGAGGCAAACACCTGTATATATTGTAAACCCTGTGGAAAACACACACACACACTGTATTTTGTACCCCTAATGGGTAGGATGGACAGTCCGGTATATAATGTGCGCACAATCCTGTATTCACTATACATGATGTAATACATACCATAGTCTGCACACACTACATCATGATATATACTCCGTATCTTATGTAGACATTCTATATACTACACATTGAGTGCATGTGCACATTATTGTACCGACTCACTATATATTGTGCACTCCCTGTATGTTGTACATTGTATATATATATATATATATATAAATGGCACCAATGGACACTGTCTCTTTGTTGAACACTGTCTATGTTGAACACTATATGTTGAACACTGTCTATATGTTGAATACTAAATGTTGAACACTGTTGAAATGTTTAAACTGTCTTTATGTTGAATAGTGTCTCGATGTTGAACTCTGCCGATATGTTAAACACTGTCTAAGCGTTGAACGATGTCTATATGTTGGACACTGTCTATATGTTGAACGGTCTGTCTATATATTGAACACTCTGTCGATATGTTGCACACACTGCCTATATATAGAACACTCTGTCTATATGTTACACACACTGTCTATATATTGAACACTCTGTCTATATGTTGAACAGTCTGTCTATATGTTGAACACTCTGTCTATATGTTACACACAGTCTATATATTGAACACTCTGTCTATATGTTGAACAGGCTGTCTATATATTGAACACTATGTCTGTATATTGAACACTCTGTCTATATGTTGAACAGTCTGTCTATATGTTGAACACTCTGTCTATATGTTACACACAGTCTATATATTGAACACTGTCTATATGTTGAACAGTCTGTCTATATATTGAACACTACGTCTATATGTTGAACAGTCTGTCTATATATTGAACACTATGTCTATATGTTGAACAGTCTGTCTATATATTGAACACTCTGTCTATATGTTGAACACTGTCTATATATTGAACAGTCTGTCTATATATTGAACACTATGTCTATATGTTGAACACTCTATATATTGAACACTCTGTCTATATGTTGAACACTGTCTATATATTGAACAGTCTGTCTATATATTGAACACTATGTCTATATGTTGAACACTCTGTATATTGAACACTGTCTATATGTTGAACACTCTGTCTATATATTGAACACTCTGTCTATATATTGAACAGTCTGTCTATATATTGAACACTCTGTCTATATGTTGAACACTCTATATATTGAACACTCTGTCTATATGTTGAACACTCTCTCTATATATTGAACACTCTGTCTATATGTTGAACACTCTCTCTATATATTGAACACTATGTCTATATATTGAACAGTCTGTCTATATATTGAACACTCTGTCTATATGTTGAACACTCTATATATTGAACACTCTGTCTATATATTGAACACTCTGTCTACATATTGAACACTCTGTCTATATATTGAACACTATGTCTATATGTTGAACACTCTATATATTGAACACTCTGTCTATATGTTGAACACTCTGTCTATATATTGAACACTCTGTCTATATGTTGAACACTCTCTCTATATATTGAACACTGTCTATATATTGAATACTCTGTCTATATGTTGAACACTCTCTCTATATATTGAACACTCTGTCTATATGTTGAACACTCTCTCTATATATTGAACACTCTGTCTATATGTTGAACACTCTCTCTATATATTGAATACTCTGTCTATATGTTGAACACTCTCTCTATATATTGAACACTCTGTCTATATGTTGAACACTCTCTCTATATATTGAATACTCTGTCTATATGTTGAACACTCTCTCTATATATTGAATACTCTGTCTATATGTTGAACACTCTCTCTATATATTGAATACTCTGTCTATATGTTGAACACTCTCTCTATATATTGAACACTCTGTCTATATGTTGAACACTCTCTCTATATATTGAATACTCTGTCTATATGTTGAACACTCTCTCTATATATTGAACACTCTGTCTATATGTTGAACACTCTCTCTATATATTGAATACTCTGTCTATATGTTGAACACTCTCTCTATATATTGAACACTCTGTCTATATGTTGAACACTCTCTCTATATGTTGAACACTCTGTCTATATATTGAACACTCTGTCTATATATTGAACACTCTGTCTATATGTTGAACAGTGTTTCTGCGCCGTTCTCGGGTGAGTTCGTTTTCACTTTCGCTTTGAGTGATGATGGAGGCGGGAGCGGCCGTTTGAGCACGGGGATTCCCGGCAGACCGGCACCGAAAACATACAGAGACAGTATTCAGAGGCTGCATTCCCGGAACGGCTCCGGAGCTGAGCACAGAGCCGCTGTAACAGCCGGATCCGCTCTCCTGATCCCTGGGTTTCCATTCAGAGGAAGCTGAGACCGACAGCAGCTCCACTCAACCAGAAAGAGGTCAGTAAATGGGAGAAATCTTCACACTCCAGCACCGCAGGGATAGTGTGTACAGTCCGGGATAGTGCACACAGTCCAGGATAGTGTACACAGTCCAGGATAGTGTACACAGTCCGGGATAGTGTACACAGCCCGGGATAGTGTGTACAGTCCGGGATAGTGTACACAGTCTGGGATAGTGTACACAGTCCGGGATAGTGTACACAGCCTGGGATAGTGTGTACAGTCCGGGATAGTGTACACAGTCTGGGATAGTGTACACAGTCCGGGATAGTGTACACAGTCCAGGATAGTGTACACAGTCCGGGATAGTGTATACAGTCCGGGATAGTGTACACAGTCCGGGATAGTGTGTACAGTCCGGGATAGTGTATACAGTCCGGGATAGTGTACACAGTCTGGGATAGTGTACACAGTCCGGGATAGTGTGTACAGTCCGGGATAGTGTATACAGTCCGGGATAGTGTACACAGTCTGGGATAGTGTACACAGTCCAGGATAGTGTACACAGTCCGGGATAGTGTATACAGTCCGGGATAGTGTACACAGTCTGGGATAGTGTACACAGTCCGGGATAGTGTGTACAGTCCGGGATAGTGTATACAGTCCGGGATAGTGTACACAGTCCGGGATAGTGTACACAGTCCGGGATAGTGTACACAGTCTGGGATCGTGTACACAGTCCGGGATAGTGTACACAGTCCGGGATAGTGTATCCAGACCGGGATAGTGTACACAGTCCGGGATAGTGTACACAGACCGGGATAGTGTACACAGTCCGGGATAGTGTACACAGTCCGGGATAGTGTATACAGTCCGGGATAGTGTATACAAGACTATATTTGTATTGTTGTCTTTATGAAGACAAGAAACCTTTTTTAACAGCCTAATGGACTTGTCCTGCCACCTTCAGTGATTTCCTGTACAAACACCCCCGGGTGTCTCTGATCTTGAACCCACTTTAATACTGTAACAATTAGTTCATATTACCTCTCCTCATTCTCACCTCACACTTCTCTGTGTTAAACTTCATCTGCCATGTGTCTGCTCCTTTCACCAGTCTGTCTATATCCTCCTGGAGTCTGTTACTATCCCCCTCACTGTTCACTACCTTGCTGAACTATGTGCCTTCTGCAAGCTTTCAAATTATGCCCTGTAGACCAAAGTCCAGGTTATTAATGTATGTTGAGAAGAGCAGTGATCCGAATACTGACTGCTGACGAACCCCACGGTATGCTTCCCTCCAGTCTGAAACACAACTGTTCACAATGACTTTTATTTCAGATTTCCAGCATCTGCAGTATTTTGCTTTCATTATTATGTTCACCATGACTGTCTGCTTTCTGTCTCTTGGCCAATTTCGGATCCATACTGACACTGTCTCTTTAATCCCACTGGCATCTGTGCTATATGTACAAATCCAGTGATAATATACATAGCCCAGGACCATGTACACATCCAAGGATAATATATTTATTTATTTATTTAGAGATACAGCACTGAAACAGGCCCTTCGGCCCACCGAGTCTGTGCCGACCAACAACCACCCATTTATCCCATATTCCCCACCACCTATCTACACTAGGGGCAATTATACAATGGCCAATTTACCTATCAACTGCAAGTCTTTGGCTGTGGGAGGAAACCGGAGCACCCGGCAGAAACCCATGCGGTCACAGGGAGTACCCAGAATTGAACCCGGGTCCCTGGAACTGTAAGGCTGTGGTGCTAACCACTGCGCCACTGTGCCGCCCTTACCCAGGGGCTATTGAACCAGAGATGGTTTACTGTCTGCCCTAAGTTGTCGGTTGCAGAAATGAACCTGTCCTGGTTGGAAACAGTATCACACAGGGCACAGATCCAAGTCAAACACACAGTTCAGTTGGAAAGGAGCTGGCTGCAACTTTCTTTCTGAATTTGGATTGCTGAGTGCAGTGCTAAACTTGTATGTCCCAGTGATTCCTGTTTTTAATCCAGGTTAAAGCACTGTGGTGCAGCATCCAACCCAGGTTAAACCCCAAGGGGCAATATTTAACCCCAGGTTGCAGTATTTAATCCAGGTTAAACCACGAGGTGCAGTATTTAATCCAGGTTAAACCACGAGGTGCAGTATTTAACTCAGGGTAAACCCCGAGGTGCAGAATTTAAGCCAGGTGAAACCCCAACGTGCAGTATTTAATCCAGGATAAATCCCGAGATGCAGTATTTAACCCAGGGTAAACCCTGAGCTGCAGTATTTAATCCAGGTTAAATCCCGAGATGTAGTATTTAACCCAGGGTAAACCACGAGGTGCAGTATTTAATCCAGGTTAAACCACGAGGTGCAGTATTTAACTCAGGGTAAACCCCGAGGTGCAGAATTTAAGCCAGGTGAAACTCCAACATGCAGTATTTAACCCAGGTTAAACCCTGAGGTGCAGTATTTAATCCAGGTTAAATCCCGAGATGCAGTATTTAACCCAGGGTAAACCCCGAGGTGCCGTATTTAATCCAGGTTAAACCCCGAGATGCAGTATTTAACCCAGGGTAAACCCCGAGGTGCTGTATTAAATCCAGGTTAAACCCCAAGGTGCAATATTTAACCCAGGTTAAACCCCGAGGTGCAGTATTTAAACCAGGTTAAACCCCGAGCTGCAGCATTTAATCCAGGTTAAACCCTAAAGTGCAGTATTTGACCCAGGTTAAACCCCAAGGTGCAGTATTTAATCCAGAGTAAACCCGAGGTGCAGTATTTAATCCAGGTTAAACCCCGAGGTGCAGTATTTAATCCAGGTTAAACCCCGAGGTGGAATGAAACCGAACGGACTACCCGGCATCGACCTAGGCACCGGAAACGACAACGGCAAACCCAGCCCTGTCGACCCTGCAAAGTCCTCCTTACTAACATCCAGGGGCTTGTGCCAAAATTGGAAGAGCTGTCCCACAGACTAGTCAAGTAACAGCCTGACATAGTCATACTCACCAAATCATACCTTACAGACAATGTCCACGACACTGCCATTGCCATTCCCCATAATGTTTTTTTTTAATTCATTCCTGGGATGTGGGCATTGTTGGCTAGGCCAGCATTTATTGCACATCCCTAATTGCCCTTGAGCTGCCTTCTTGAACCAATATAATTCCAAGTCAGGATTGTGTGACTTGGAGTGGAACTTGCAAGTGGTGATGTTCCCATGCATTTGCTGCCCTTGTCCTTCTAAATGGTTGAGGTTGTGGGTCTGGAAGGTGCTGTCAAAAGAGCCTTGGTGCATTGCTGTAGTGCATCTTGTAGATGGTACACAGTGCTGCTACTGTGTATCGGTGGTGGAGGGAGTGAATGTTTGTGGTTGGGGTGACTATCAAGCGGGCTGCTTTGTCCTGGATGGTGTCGAGCTTCTTGAATGTTGTTGGAGCTGCACCCATCCAGGCAAGTGGAGAGTATTCCATCACACTCCTGACTTGTGCCTTGTAGATGGTGGACAGGCTTTGGGGAGTCAGAAGGTGAGTTACTCGCCGCAGGATTCCTAGGCTCTGACCTGCTCTTGTAGCCATAGTATTTATATGGCTACTCCAGTTCAGTTTCTGGCCAATGGTAACCCCTACCGGCAGGACAGACCCACCAGAGTTGGCGGCACGGTGATATATAATCAGGAGGGAGTTGCCTGGGAGTCCTCAACATCGACTCTGGACCCCATGAGGTCACATGGCATCAGGGCAAACGTGGGCAAGGAAACCTACTGCTGATTACCACCTACCGTCCTCCCTCAGCTGAGGAATCAGTGGTTCTCCATGGAAGAAGCACTGAGGGTGGCAAGTGCGCAGAATGTGCTCTAGGTGGGGGACTTCAATGTCCATTACCAAGAGTGGTTCGGTAGCACCACTACTGACCGAGCTGGCCGAGTCCTAAAGGACATAACCGCTAGACTGGGTCTGCGGCAGGTGGTGGGGGGACCAACAAGAGGGAAAAACATACTTGACCTCATCCTCACCAATCTGCCTGCTGCGGATGCATCTGTCCATGGCAGTATTGGTAGGAGTGACCACCGCACAGTCTTTGTGGCGACGAAATCCCCTCCATTGTGTAGTGTGGCACTATCACCATGCTAAATGGGATAGATTTCGAACAGATCTAGCAATGCAAAACTGGGCATCCATGAGATGCTATGGGCCACCAGCAGCAGAATTGTACTCAACCACAATCTGTAACCCCATGGCCTGGCATATCCCCCACTATAACATTACCATCAAGCCAGGAGACCAACCCTGGTTCAATGAAGAGTGCAGGAGGGCATGCCAGGAGCAGCACCAGGCATACCTCAAAATGAGATGTCAACCTGGTGAAGCTACAACCCAGGACTACTTGCATACCAAACTGCATAAGCAGCATGTGATAGACAGAGCTAAGCGATCCCATAACCAACGGATCAGATCTAAGCTCTGCAGTTTTGCCACATCCAGCTGTGAATGGTGGTGGACAATTAAACAACTAACTGGAGGAGGTGGCTCCACAAATATCCCCATCCTCAATGATGGGGGAGCCCAGCACATCAGTGCGAAAGATAAGGCTGAAGCATTTGCAACAATCTTCAGCCAGAAGTGCGGAGTTGATGATCCACCTCGGCCTCCTCCTGAAGTCCCCAGCATCACAGATGCCAGACTTCAGCCAATTCGATTCATTCCACATGATATCAAGAAATGACTGAAGGCATTGGATACTGCAAAAGCTGTGGGTCCTGACAATATTCCGGCAATAGTACTGAAGACCTGTGCTCCAGAACTTGCCGCGCCCCTAGCCAAGCTGTTCCAGTACAGCTACAACACTGGCATCTACCCTGCAATGTGGAAAATTGTTCAGGGTATGTCCTGTACACAAAAAGTAGGACAAGTCCAACCCGGCCAATTACCGCCCCATCAGCCTACTCTCAATCATCAGTAAAGTGATGGAAGGTGTCATCAACAGTGCCATCAAGTGGCACTTGCTTAGCAATAACCTGCTCAGTGAAGCTCAGTTTGGGTATTGCCAGGGCCACTCAGCTGCTGACCTCATTACAGCCTTGGTTCCAATGGGGACAAAAGAGCTGAACTCAAGAGGTGAGGTGAGAGTGACTGCACTTGACATCAAGGCAGCATTTGACCAAGTATGGCATGAAGGAGCCCTAGCAAACCTGAAGTCAATGGGAATCAGGGGGAAAACTCTGCTGGTTGGAGTCATCCCTAACGCAAAAGAAGATGGTTGTGGTTGTTGGAGGTCAATCATCTGAGCTCCAGGACATCATTGCAGGAGTTCCTCAGGGTAGTGTCCCAGGCCCAACCATCTTCAGCTGCTTCATCAATGACCTTCCTTCAATCATAAGGTCAGAAGTGGGGATGTTCGCTAATGATTGCACAATGTTCAGCGCCATTCGCGACTCCTCAGATACTGAAGCAGTCTGTGTAGAAATGCAGCAAGACCTGGATAATATCCAGGCTTGGGCTGTTAAGTGGCAAGTAACATTCGTGCCACACAAGTGCCAGGCAATGACCATCTCCAACAAGAGAGAATCTAACCATCTTCCCCTGACATTCAACGACATTCCCCCATTATCAACATCCTGGGGGTTACCATTGACCAGAAACTGAACTGGAGTAGCCATATAAATACCGTGGCTGCAAGTGCAGGTCAGAGGCTAGGAATCCTGCAGCGAGTAACTCACCTCCTGACTCCCCAAAACCTGTGTACCATCTACAAGGCACAAGTCCTCAGACAGCACCTTCCAAACCCGCGACCTCTACCACCTGGAAGGACAAGGGCAGCAGATGCATGGGAACACCACCACCTGCAAGTTCCCCTCCAAGCCACACACAATCCTGACTTGGAACTATATCACTGTTCCTTCACTGTCGCTGGGTCAAAATCCTGGAACTCCCTTCCTAACAGCACTGTGGATGTACCTACCCCATATGGACTGCAGCGGTTCAAGAAGGTGGCTCACCACCACCTTCTCTAGGGCAATTAGGGATGTGCAATAAATGCTGGCCTAGCCAGTGATGACCACATCCCATGAAACGAATAAATGAAAAAAACATTTAATCCAGGTTCCACCCCGAGCTGTAGTATTCAACCCAGGTTAAACTCTGAGAGGCAGCATTTAACCCAGGTTAAACCCTGTTACGACCAAGGCAGGAGGGGTGCTTTGCTAATTCAGTCCAACTTCTCCACATGTCACAACATATACTTACATTTTCCGACTTACCGAAACAGTCGATTATATGCTCTATTTTCCCCCAGAATAAAGCAGACCAACCAGGTTTCTTTCATAAACAACAAAATTATCCATTTATTATAATAATATTATAATAAATTAGGGCAGCACAGTGGCGCAGTGGTTAGCACCGCAGCCTCACAGCTCCAGCGACCCGGGTTCAGTTCTGGGTACTGCCTGTGTGGAGTTTGCAAGTTCTCCCTGTGACTGCGTGGGTTTTCGCCCGGTGCTCCGGTTTCCTCCCACATGCCAAAGACTTGCAGGTTGATAGATAAATTGGCCATTATAAATTGCCCCTAGTATAGGTAGATGGTAGGGGAATTGAGGTAAGGTGGGGATGTGGTAGGAATATGGGAATAATATAGGATTAGTATAAATGGGTGGTTGATGGTCGGCACTGACTCAGTGGGCCAAAGGGCCTGTTTCAGTGCTGTATCTCTAAATAAAATAAATATAAACCAAGTCTTAAACAATAATAAAGTAAAACATACACACAAATTAAAAAATTAAAGCCCCTTATTTATCCTAGACCTCACACACACACACATACAGAACTTGTTAAACGGGAAAATATAAAAGGAAGTTTTGTTTACAGCTGTTACAAAGAAATAGAAGGAATAATTTAAAAAACCACTTCGGCTGAAAATAAGGTATGGAAGGAAGTCCTTTGATTTGGTGAGGTGTCCCAAAGGCGAATAAGTGGCTGTCAATAGGATCTTCCCAGAACAGTTCTTTCCAGGCGATGTTGGTGATCAGTTTGGGTAGGCTTCCAAGAGAGCAGGTACAGACGGTTTCAGTCAGGTTGCAGCTACAGAAGGCTTCAAATAAGTTTTACAGCAGGGAGGTAGCAAAAAAAGTTTCAGTTGCACACATTGGACATGCAAGTTCTTTAATCGTGCAGGCTTTCTTCAAATACAGGAGGAAAAGATGCAGGACTTCTTTTCAAGAGAAAGAGGTGAGCTGTGTTCTCCCGGCATGTAAGGAACAAAACTTCTTCTGTTTTCAGGCCAAACACCAACTGGCTTCATTAACAGTTCAAAATGAAACTAAAACATGTCCTGTGACATCTATAAATCTTGGCTTGTCATCTTTCTTCAAACATTTTTCCAGGAAAAACAATCCCTGCTGGGTTCTTTGAAAACAGCTGCCTATCAGTAAGTGTTTACTCTCAGGTCAAACCCTCTGGTGACCTTCCTTTATAAAAAAACACACAGTTCAGCTTCTTCATGATTCCAGATGAATCAATTTCCATAACATATTTTAAATAAGAAATGGAAGAAATCTTGTAACAACCTTGAGGGGCAATACTTAACCCAGGTTAAACCCTAAAGAGCAGTATTTAATCCAAGTAAAACAACGAGGGGCAGTATTTAACCTAGGTTAAACCCAGGGAGCAGTATTTAACCCAGGTTAAACCCCGAGGGGCAGTATTTAACCCAGGTTAAACCTGAGGGGCAGTATTTAACCTAGGTTAAACCCGGGGGGGGGGGGCAGTATTTAACCCAGGTTAAACCCCAAGTGTGGTATTTAACCCAGGTTAAACCCCGAAGAGCAGTATTTAATCCAGGTTAAACCCGTGGTGTTGTATTCAACGATGGTTAAACCCTGAGGTGCAGTATTTATCCCAGGTTAAACCCCGAAGAGCAGTATTTAATCCAGGTTAAACCCGTGGTGTTGTATTCAACCCAGGTTAAACCCTGAGGTGCAGTATTTAACCCAGGTTAAACCCCGAGGTGCAGTATTTAACCCAGGTTAAACCCCGCAGTGCATTATTAAATCTAGGGTAAATACTGAGGTGCGGTATTTAACCCAGTTTAAACCCCAAGGTGCTATATTTAACTCTAGCGAAACTCTGAGGTGCAGCAGATAATCCAGGTCAAATACTGCACCAGTTCTGGGTGCCGCACTTTAGGAAGGATGTGAAGGCATTAGAGGGAGTGCAAAAAAGATTCACGAGAATGGTTCCAGAGATGAGGATTACAAAAGTTGGGACTGTTTTCCTTGGAGAAGAGAAGGCTGAGAGGTGATTTAATAGAGGTATTCAAAATCATGAGGGGTCTGGACAGAGTAGATAGAGAGAAACAATATAAAATAAAGGGTACAATTCTAAAGGGGGTGCAGGAGCAGAGGGATCTGGGTGTATATGTGCATAAGTCATTGAAGGTGGCAGGACATTGAGAGAGCGATGAATAAAACATACAGCATCCTGGGCTTTATTAATAGGAGCATAGAGTGCAAGAGGAAGGAAGTTATGTTGAACTTGAATAAGACACCAGTTCAGCCTCAGCTGGAGTATTGCATCCACTGCTGGGCGTGCACTTGAGGAAAGACGTGAGGGCATTGGAGAGATTACAGAAAAGATTCATGAGAATTGTTCCAGGGATGAGTAATTTCAGTTATGAAAATAGGTTGGAGAAGTTAGGACTGTTTTCCTTGGAGAAGAGAAGGCTGAGAGGTGATTTGATAGAGGTATTCAAAATCATGGGGGGTCTGGACAGAGTAGATAGAGAGAAACTGTTCCCACTCGTGAAAGGATCGAGAACGAGAGGGCACAGATTTAAAGTAATTGGTAAGAGAAGCAAAATTGACTGGAATGCGCTGCCTGAGAATGTGGTGGAGGCAGGTTCAATTGAAGAATTCACAAGGGAATTAGACAATGATATGAGAAGGAAGAATGTGCAGGGTTACAGGGAGAAGGCAGGAGAATTGCATGAGGTGAATTGCTCTTTCGGAGAGCTAGTGCAGACACGATGGGCTGAATGGCCACCTTCTGTGCTGTAACGATTCTGTGGTCCCATGATATTCAATCCAGGTTAAACTGTGAGGTGCAGTATGTAACTTGGGTTTCGCTCTCTCTCTATTTCAGACTGAGTACTGGCTCCTGGACTGAAGATGACTCTTTCCACTTCTCTGATCTATTTGCCCCTGCTGGATGTTATTGCCACCTGGGTCCTGAACCACAGTCTGCAATTATGGGGCCGGTCTGAGCCGGTGCTGGGGCTCTGGCTCATCTCCCTGCTGCGGTGGGGTCTACTGTCTGCCTCACTCCAAGCCTTCACCCGCTGGCTATCTGGGCTCCCGGCCTGGCTTCGGTCGAAGGAGCTGTACTTGATGCTGAATATCTCCTGCCTGCTCACTCCAGTGTACGTCAGCCTGACATTGGCTGCTCATTCTCCCTCCGACGAGCTCCTGCACGGACCCCACAGCTGGAGTGCGCTGGCCCTCAACTATGGCACCACAGGCCTGGCCTTCATCCTCTGCCAGCGCTTTCTCCCACACTCCCCGAGGAAGGACTCAGCGGAGGAGGTGAAGTCAGGGGCCACCTTGGCCAGACTGCTGTCCTATATGAAGCCGGATATTGGCCGCTTCCTCCTCGTGGCCGTCTTCCTGGTACTGTCATCGTTGGGTAAGGTTGACACTGGCATTGCTGACTGGGCACCGAGTGGTGGGTGGTGTGGGGGATGGTCACGGCCATTAAGTGGAGCTCGGAGATTGGGGGGAGAGGTTGGGTCAGGAGATGGACGGACTAGGTGGGGTTGGGAGGGACAAACATTCTAGGTCAGGGGTCAGGAGCAGGTCAGGGGTGGATGGGATGAGTGTGTGTTGGGAGATGGTTGAAGGGTCAGGTGGGGGTCAAGGGTCAGAATACAGACAGGGTGGATGGAGAGGGTGGGAGAATGGGTCTGGTAGTTTAACATCCATTCAAAGAGGGCTCAAAACATCGACTCCATCCCCCTAACAGGCCACTGTCTGACTATTTGCAACCTTCGTGTCGTATTTCACCCTGAGCTGAACTTCTAACCACATATCTGCACCGTCACTGAGATCCCTACATCCACCTCTGTAACATCACCCAACTTTGCTCCCACTTCAGATCATCTGCTGCTGAAACCCTCATTCATTCCTTCGTTACCTCCAGTCTTGACTATTCCAACACAATCCTGGCTGCTCTCCCACATTCTACTCTCCATAAACTTGAGATCATCCAAAGGTCTGCTACCTGTATCCTAACTCACACTGAGTCCCGTTCCCCTCTCACCCCTGTGCTCGCTGACCCACACTGGCTCCCAGTTAAACAATGTCTCCATTTTAAAATGCTCATCCTTGTTTTCAAATCCCTCCAAGGCCTCGCCCCTCCCTATCTCTATAATCTCCTCCAGCCCTAAAACCCTCCGAGATATCTGTGCACCTCTAATCCTGGCCTTTTGAACAACCCTGATTTTAATCGCTCCACTATTGGTGTCCGTGCCTTCAGCTGCCGAGACCCTAAGCTCTGGAATACCCTCCCGACACCTCTCCACATCACCACATTAAAAGCCATCACTGTGAACAATACTTAGGTCATTTGGCCCTCCTAATGTGCCTGTTTGGGGCTCACACTTTGGTTCGGTCTCTGTCGAGCACTGTGTCTCTCTATATTAAAAGTACAGGTTGGGTTGTTTCAGTGTGCTGAAGGGTCTGTGAACTGACTGGATGATTAGTGATTATTGATCAGAGTCTTGCTTCCCATGTTTCCAGGGGAGATGGCGATACCCTATTACACTGGGCGGATGACAGACTGGGTGATGAATCAAGATAACCCATCAGCATTCACCAACTCCATCATGGCGATGTCCCTGATCACCAGCGCAAGGTACATGTAATGCTCTTGTGCACCCACTGATTCCTGTTTCTCTGCCTCACACAGTGCGGTGTTTGTTACCCCAGTGATTCCTGTTTCTCGATCTCACACAGTGCAGTGTTTGTTACCACAGTGATTCCTGTTTCTCTGCCTCACACAGTGCGGTGTTTGTTACCCCAGTGATTCCTGTTTCTTTGTCTCACACAGTGCAGTGTTTGTTACCCCAGTGATTCCTGTTTCTTTGTCCCACACAGTGCAGTGTTTGTTACCCCAGTGATTCCTGTTTCTCTGCCTCACACAGTGCAGTGTTTGTTACCCCAGTGATTCCTGTTTCTTTGTCCCACACAGTGCAGTGTTTGTTACCCCAGTGATTCCTGTTTCTTTGTTTCACACAGTGCAGTGTTTGTGACCCCAGTGATTCCTTTTTCTTTGTCTCACACAGTGCAGTGTTTGTGACCCCAGTGATTCCTGTTTCTTTGTCCCACACAGTGCAGTGTTTGTTACCCCAGTGATTCCTGTTTCTTTGTTTCACACAGTGCAGTGTTTGTACCACAGTGATTCCTGTTTCTCTGCCTCACACAGTGCGGTGTTTGTTACCACAGTGATTCCTGTTTCTCTGCCTCACACAGTGCGGTGTTTGTTACCCCAGTGATTCCTGTTTCTTTGTCTCACACAGTGCAGTGTTTGTTACCCCAGTGATTCCTGTTTCTTTGTCTCACACAGTGCAGTGTTTGTTACCCCAGTGATTCCTGTTTCTCTGCCTCACACAGTGCAGTGTTTGTTACCCCAGTGATTCCTGTTTCTTTGTTTCACACAGTGCAGTGTTTGTTAACCCAGTGACTCCTGTTTCTTTGTTTCACACAGTGCAGTGTTTGTGACCCCAGTGACTCCTGTTTCTCTGTCTCACACAGTGCAGTGTTTGTGACCCCAGTGATTCCTGTTTCTTTGTCCCACACAGTGCAGTGTTTGTTACCCCAGTGATTCCTGTTTCTTTGTCCCACACAGTGCAGTGTTTGTTAACCCAGTGATTCCTGTTTCTTTGTTTCACACAGTGCAGTGTTTGTGACCCCAGTGATTCCTGTTTCTTTGTCTCACACAGTGCAGTGTTTGTTACCCCAGTGATTCCTGTTTCTTTGTCTCACACAGTGCAGTGTTTGTTACCCCAGTGATTCCTGTTTCTTTGTTTCACACAGTGCAGTGTTTGTTACCCCAGTGACTCCTGTTTCTTTGTCCCACACAGTGCAGTGTTTGTGACCCCAGTGATTCCTGTTTCTTTGTCCCACACAGTGCAGTGTTTGTTACCCCAGTGATTCCTGTTTCTTTGTTTCACACAGTGCAGTGTTTGTGACCCCAGTGATTCCTGTTTCTTTGTCTCACACAGTGCAGTGTTTGTGACCCCAGTGATTCCTGTTTCTTTGTCCCACACAGTGCAGTGTTTGTTAACCCAGTGATTCCTGTTTCTTTGTCCCACACAGTGCAGTGTTTGTTACCCCAGTGATTCCTGTTTCTTTGTTTCACACAGTGCAGTGTTTGTGACCCCAGTGATTCCTGTTTCTTTGTCTCACACAGTGCAGTGTTTGTGACCCCAGTGATTCCTGTTTCTTTGTCCCACACAGTGCAGTGTTTGTTACCCCAGTGATTCCTGTTTCTTTGTTTCACACAGTGCAGTGTTTGTTAACCCAGTGACTCCTGTTTCTCTGTCTCACACAGTGCAGTGTTTGTGACCCCAGTGATTCCTGTTTCTTTGTCCCACACAGTGCAGTGTTTGTTACCCCAGTGATTCCTGTTTCTTTGTTTCACACAGTGCAGTGTTTGTTACCCCAGTGATTCCTGTTTCTTTGTCTCACACAGTGCAGTGTTTGTGACCCCAGTGATTCCTGTTTCTTTGTCTCACACAGTGCAGTGTTTGTGACCCCAGTGATTCCTGTTTCTTTGTCCCACACAGTGCAGTGTTTGTTACCCCAGTGATTCCTGTTTCTTTGTCTCACACAGTGCAGTGTTTGTTAACCCAGTGATTCCTGTTTCTTTGTCTCACACAGTGCAGTGTTTGTTACCCCAGTGATTCCTGTTTCTTTGTCTCACACAGTGCAGTGTTTGTTACCCCAGTGATTCCTGTTTCTTTGTCTCACACAGTGCAGTGTTTGTTACCCCAGTGACTCCTGTTTCTTTGTTTCACACAGTGCAGTGTTTGTGACCCCAGTGATTCCTGTTTCTTTGTTTCACACAGTGCAGTGTTTGTTACCCCAGTGATTCCTGTTTCTTTGTCCCACACAGTGCAGTGTTTGTTACCCCAGTGATTCCTGTTTCTTTGTTTCACACAGTGCAGTGTTTGTTACCCCAGTGATTCCTGTTTCTTTGTTTCACACAGTGCAGTGTTTGTTACCCCAGTGACTCCTGTTTCTTTGTTTCACACAGTGCAGTGTTTGTGACCCGAGTGATTCTTGTTTCTTTGTTTCACACAGTGCAGTGTTTGTTACCCCAGTGACTCCTGTTTCTTTGTTTCACACAGTGCAGTGTTTGTTACCCCAGTGATTCCTGTTTCGTTGTCTCACACAGTGCAGTGTTTGTTACCCCAGTGACTCCTGTTTCTTTGTTTCACACAGTGCAGTGTTTGTGACCCGAGTGATTCCTGTTTCTTTGTTTCACACAGTGCAGTGTTTGTGACCCGAGTGATTCCTGTTTCTTTGTTTCACACAGTGCAGTGTTTGTTACCCCAGTGATTCCTGTTTCTTTGTTTCACACAGTGCAGTGTTTGTGACCACAGTGATTCCTGTTTCTTTGTTTCACACAGTGCAGTGTTTGTTACCCCAGTGACTCCTGTTTCTTTGTTTCACACAGTGCTTTGACAGAGTTTATCTGTGACTGTATCTATAATGTTACAATGACGGGAATCCACACTCGTATCCAGAGCTCTGTGTTTCGATCCGTGGTGCGACAAGAAATTGCCTTCTTTGACACTGTGCATACAGGTAAGAGAAGATTGTCAGAGCCCAAGTGAGGAGAGAGAGAGTGTGAGACAGATATGGAGACAGAATTAGAGATAGAAAGAGAGGGAGAGAGGGACAGATAGACAGACAATGACTGGAGAGAGAGAGCGCTAAAACACAGTGATGTCTTTCATGGAGTCATAGAGTTATACAGCACAGAAACAGGCCCTTCGGCCCACCATGTCCACACCGACCATCAAGCACCAGTCTATTCTAGTCCCATTTTCCAGCACTTGGCCCGTAGCCTTATGTGCTCTGGCTTTTCAAGTGCTCATCTAAATACTTCTTAAATGTTGTAAGGGTTCCTGCCTCTACCATCATTTCAGGCAGAGAGGCAGTGACCAGAGCCAGAGAGAAACCAGAGAGAGAGGGAGGGAGACACAGTAGAAACAGAGAGAGGCAGTGAATAGAGGCAAACAGAATCCAGAAAGAGAGACAGTGAGCAGAGAGAGAGAGAAACCAGAGAGAGAGAGAGACAGTGATGACAGAGAGAGAGGCAGTGACCAGAGGCAGACAGAAACTAGAGAGAGAGTGACCAGAGACAGAGTGAGTGACTAGAGTAAGAGAGCGAGAGAGAGACAGACAGAGAGAGAGCAGTGATCAAAGACAGACAGCAATCAGAGAAAGAGAGAGACACAGTGACCAGAGACAAGACAGAAACCAGAGAGAGCGAGACAGTGACCAGAGACGAGAGAGGAACCATTGAAAGAGAGACAGTGAATAGAGAAAGAGAAGCCAGAGAGAGCGAAGAGAGACAGTGCCGAGAGACAGACAGAAACCAGATACAAGAGAGAAACCAGAGAGAGAGAGAGAGAGAGAGAGAGGCAATGACCAGAGTCAGAGACCAGAGAGAGAGAGAGAGAAAGGAGACAGGAACAGAAGAGAAAGAAAGTGAGAGACAGACAGAGAGTTCCCATTGAGAAACTCTGAGCCACAGTGACTCTCAGAACGGAATCATAGGTGGAGATTATTACACCGTGAGATGATAATTTGGAAAAGAGAATTGGTTATGTTCATTTCTGGTTTTATAGTACAATATGTACGGCAATACGATATAAATATTTCTTACTTCAGGGATTACAGAAACACATATCAATAATTATCAATGAGCAGCTATCCTGATATTACAGTCAGACAACAAACAGGTTTTTGAATTTAGCTCTTTGTGTGTTGCCCAGGTGACATCACATCACGTATCACCACAGATACAAACACAATGAGTGAATCGTTAACAGAGAAGCTGAGCTTGCTGATGTGGTATCTGATGCGGGCTGTCTGTCTCCTGGCGTTTATGTTCAATCTATCCTGGAAACTCACCATCTGTACACTCATTGGGATTCCAATCATCATCATCATCCCTGAATTCACAGGAAAGTACTATCAGGTAAATTTAACAATCTTTCTATTCAGTCTCCATCATTCCCATTGAACGACTCTCTATAATAGTGTTTAATATCAGACTCATTCTCCATTAATCACTCTCTATAATACCCCTCAGTCTCTAATATCAGACTCATTCCCCATTAATCACTCTCTATAATACCCCTCAGTCTCTAATATCAGACTCATTCTCCATTAATCACTCTCTATAATACCCCTCAGTCTGTAATATCAGACTCATTCCCCATTAATCACTCTCTATAATACCCCTCAGTCTCTAATATCAGACTCATTCTCCATTAATCACTCTCTATAATACCCCTCAGTCTCTAATATCAGACTCATTCCCCATTAATCACTCTCTATAATACCCCTCAGTCTCTAATATCAGACTCATTCTCCATTAATCACTCTCTATAATACCCCTCAGTCTCTAATATCAGACTCATTCTCCATTAATCACTCTCTATAATACCCCTCAGTCTCTAATATCAGACTCATTCCCCATTAATCACTCTCTATAACACCCCTCAGTCTCTAATATCAGACTCATTCCCCATTAATCACTCTCTATAATACCCCTCAGTCTCTAATATCAGACTCATTCTCCATTAATCACTCTCTATAATACCCCTCAGTCTCTAATATCAGACTCATTCCCCATTAATCACTCTCTATAATACCCCTCAGTCTCTAATATCAGACTCATTCCCCATTAATCACTCTCTATAATACCCCTCAGTCTGTAATATCAGACTCATTCCCCATTAATCACTCTCTATAATACCCCTCAGTCTGTAATATCAGACTCATTCTCCATTAATCACTCTCTATAATACCCCTCAGTCTCTAATATCAGACTCATTCTCCATTAATCACTCTCTATAATACCCCTCAGTCTCTAATATCAGACTCATTCTCCATTAATCACTCTCTATAATACCCCTCAGTCTCTAATATCAGACTCATTCCCCATTAATCACTCTCTATAATACCCCTCAGTCTCTAATATCAGACTCATTCTCCATTAATCACTCTCTATAATACCCCTCAGTCTGTAATATCAGACTCATTCCCCATGAATCACTCTCTATAATACCACTCAGTCTCTAATATCAGACTCATTCTCCATTAATCACTGTCTATAATACCCCTCAGTCTCTAATATCAGACTCATTCTCCATTAATCACTCGCTATAATACCCCTCAGACTCTAATATCAGACTCATTCCCCATTAATCACTCTCTATAATACCCCTCAGTCTCCAATATCAGACTCATTCTCCATTAATCACTCTCTATAATACCCCTCAGTCTCTAATATCAGACTCATTCTCCATTAATCACTCTCTATAATACCCCTCAGTCTCTAATATCAGACTCATTCTCCATTAATCACTCTCTATAATACCCCTCAGTCTCTAATATCAGACTCATTCTCCATTAATCACTCTCTATAATACCCCTCAGTATCTAATATCAGACTCATTCTCCATTAATCACTCTCTATAATACCCCTCAGTCTCTAATATCAGACTCATTCTCCATTAATCACTCTCTATAATACCCCTCAGTCTGTAATATCAGACTCATTCCCCATTAATCACTCTCTATAACACCCCTCAGTCTCTAATATCAGACTCATTCTCCATTAATCACTCTCTATAATACCCCTCAGTCTGTAATATCAGACTCATTCCCCATTAATCACTCTCTATAATACCCCTCAGTCTCTAATATCAGACTCATTCCCCATTAATCACTCTCTATAATACCCCTCAGTCTCTAATATCAGACTCATTCCCCATTAATCACTCTCTATAATACCCCTCAGTCTCCAATATCAGACTCATTCTCCATTAATCACTCTCTATAATACCCCTCAGTCTCTAATATCAGACTCATTCCCCATTAATCACTCTCTATAATACCCCTCAGTCTCTAATATCAGACTCATTCCCCATTAATCACTCTCTATAATACCCCTCAGTCTCTAATATCAGACTCATTCTCCATTAATCACTCTCTATAATACCCCTCAGTCTCTAATATCAGACTCATTCCCCATTAATCACTCTCTATAATACCCCTCAGTCTCTAATATCAGACTCATTCCCCATTAATCACTCTCTATAATACCCCTCAGTCTCTAATATCAGACTCATTCTCCATTAATCACTCTCTATAATACGCCTCAGTCTCTAATATCAGACTCATTCCCCATTAATCACTCTCTATAATACCCCTCAGTCTCTAATATCAGACTCATTCTCCATTAATCACTCTCTATAATACCCCTCAGTATCTAATATCAGACTCATTCTCCATTAATCACTCTCTATAATACCCCTCAGTATCTAATATCAGACTCATTCTCCATTAATCACTCTCTATAATACCCCTCAGTCTCTAATATCAGACTCATTCCCCATTAATCACTCTCTATAATACCCCTCAGTCTGTAATATCAGACTCATTCCCCATTAATCACTCTCTATAATACCCCTCAGTCTCTAATATCAGACTCATTCTCCATTAATCACTCTCTATAATACCCCTCAGTCTCTAATATCAGACTCATTACCCATTAATCACTCTCTATAATACCCCTCAGTCTCTAATATCAGACTCATTCCCCATTAATCACTCTCTATAATACCCCTCAGTATCTAATATCAGACTCATTCTCCATTAATCACTCTCTATAATACCCCTCAGTATCTAATATCAGACTCATTCTCCATTAATCACTCTCTATAATACCCCTCAGTCTCTAATATCAGACTCATTCTCCATTAATCACTCTCTATAATACCCATCAGTCTCTAATATCAGACTCATTCCCCATTAATCACTCTCTATAATACCCCTCAGTCTCTAATATCAGACTCATTCTCCATTAATCACTCTCTATAATACCCCTCAGTCTCTAATATCAGACTCATTCTCCATTAATCACTCTCTATAATACCCCTCAGTCTCTAATATCAGACTCATTCTCCATTAATCACTCTCTATAATACCCCTCAGTCTCTAATATCAGACTCATTCCCCATTAATCACTCTCTATAATACCCCTCAGTCTCTAATATCAGACTCATTCTCCATTAATCACTCTCTATAATACCCCTCAGTCTGTAATATCAGACTCATTCTCCATTAATCACTCTCTATAATACCCCTCAGTCTCTAATATCAGACTCATTCTCCATTAATCACTCTCTATAATACCCCTCAGTCTCTAATATCAGACTCATTCCCCATTAATCACTCTCTATAATACCCCTCAGTCTCTAATATCAGACTCATTCTCCATTAATCACTCTCTATAATACCCCTCAGTCTCTAATATCAGACTCATTCTCCATTAATCACTCTCTATAATACCCCTCAGTCTCTAATATCAGACTCATTCTCCATTAATCACTCTCTATAATACCCCTCAGTCTCTAATATCAGACTCATTCTCCATTAATCACTCTCTATAATACCCCTCAGTCTCTAATATCAGACTCATTCTCCATTAATCACTCTCTATAATACCCCTCAGTCTCTAATATCAGACTCATTCCCCATTAATCACTCTCTATAATACCCCTCAGTCTCTAATATCAGACTCATTCTCCATTAATCACTCTCTATAATACCCCTCAGTCTGTAATATCAGACTCATTCCCCATTAATCACTCTCTATAATACCCCTCAGTCTCTAATATCAGACTCATTCTCCATTAATCACTCTCTATAATACCCCTCAGTCTGTAATATCAGACTCATTCTCCATTAATCACTCTCTATAATACCCCTCAGTGTCTAATATCAGACTCATTCCCCATTAATCACTCTGTATAATACCCCTCAGTCTCTAATATCAGACTCATTCTCCATTAATCACTCTCTATAATACCCCTCAGTCTCTAATATCAGACTCATTCCCCATTAATCACTCTCTATAACACCCCTCAGTCTCTAATATCAGACTCATTCTCCATTAATCACTCTCTATAATACCCCTCAGTCTCTAATATCAGACTCATTCTCCATTAATCACTCTCTATAATACCCCTCAGTCTCTGATATCAGACTCATTCTCCATTAATCACTCTCTATAATACCCCTCAGTCTCTAATATCAGACTCATTCTCCATTAATCACTTTCTATACAATGTCCCTTAGACTGGTTCCTGACCCTGGTCTGTCTCTGTGTGAGAACAATGTCCTTTCGATAGGTTCCTGACACTGGTCTGTCTCTGTGTGAGATACAATGTCCTTCAGACTGCTTCCTGACACTGGTCTGTATCTGTGTGAGATACAATGTCCTTTAGACTGGTTCCTGACCCTGGTCTGTCTCTGTGTGAGATACAATGTCCTTTGGACTGGTTCCTGACCCTGGTCTGTCTCTGTGTGAGATACAAAGTGCTTTAGACTGGTTCCTGACCCTGGTCTGTCTCTATGTGAGATACAATGTCCTTTAGACTGGTTCCTGCCCCTGGTCTGTCTCTGTGTGAGATACAAATTCCTTTAGACTGGTTCCTGACCCTGGTCTGTCTCTGTGTGAGATACAATGTCCTTTAAATTGTTTTCTGACCCTGGTCTGTCTCTGTGTGAGAACAATGTCCTTTGGACTGGTTTCTGACCCTGGTCTGTCTCTGTGTGAGATACAATGTCCTTTCAACTGGTTCCTGACCCTGGTCTGTCTCTGTGTGAGAACAATGTCCTTTAGACTGGTTCCTGACCCTGGTCTGTCTCTCTGTGAGAACAATGTCCTTTAGACTGGTTTCTGACCCTGGTCTGTCTCTGTGTGAGAACAATGTCCTTTGGACTGGTTTCTGACCCTGGTCTGTCTCTGTGTGAGATACAATGTCCTTTCAACTGGTTCCTGACCCTGATCTGTCTCTGTGTGAGAACAATGTCCTTTAGACTGGTTCCTGACCCTGGTCTGTCTCTCTGTGAGAACAATGTCCTTTAGACTGGATCCTGACCCTGGTCTGTCTCTGTGTAAGATACAATGTCCTTTAGACTGGTTCCTGATCCTGGTCTGTCTCTCTGTGAGAAGAATGTCCTTTAGACTGGTTCCTGACCCTGGTCTGTCTCTGTGTGAGAACAATATCCTTTAGACTGGTTCCTGACCCTGGTCTGTCTCTGTGTGAGAACAATATCCTTTAGACTGGTTCCTGACCCTGGTCTGTCTCTGTGTGAGAACAATGTCCTTTAGACTGGTTCCTGACCCTGGTCTGTCTCTGTGTGAGATACAATGTCCTTTAGACCGGTTCCTGACCCTGGTCTGTCTCTGTGTGAGAACAATGTCCTTTAGACTGGTTTCTGACCCTGGTCTGTCTCTGTGTGAGATACAATGTCCTTTAGACTGGTTCCTGACCCTGGTCTCTCTCTGTGTGAGATACAATGTCCTTTAGACTGGTTCCTGACACTGACCTGTCTCTGTGTGAGAACAATGTCCTTTAGACTGGTTCCTGACCCTGGTCTGTCTCTGTGTGAGATACAATGTGCTTTAGACTTGTTCATGACCCTAGTCTGTCTCTGTGTGAGAACAATGTCCTTTAGACTGGTTCCTGACCCTGGTCTGTCTCTGTGTGAGATACAATTTGCTTTAGACTGGTTCCTGACCCTGTTCTGTCTCTGTGTGAGAACAATGTCCTTTAGACTGGTTCCTGACCCTGGTCTGTCTCTGTGTGAGAACAATGTGCTTTAGACTGGTTCCTGACCCTGGTCTGTCACTGTGTGAGATACAATGTCCTTTAGACTGGTTCCTGACCCTGGGCTGTCTCTGTGTGAGAACAATGTCCTTTAGACTGGTTTCTGACCCTGGTCTGTCTCTGTGTGAGATACAATGTCCTTTAGACTGGTTCCTGACCCTGGGCTGTCTCTGTGTGAGAACAATGTCCTTTAGACTGGTTCCTGACCCTGGTCTGTCACTGTGTGAGATACAATGTCCTTTAGACTGGTTCCTGACCCTGGTCTGTCACTGTGTGAGAACAATGTCCTTTAGACTGGTTCCTGACCCTGGTCTGTCACTGTGTGAGATACAATGTCCTTTAGACTGGTTCCTGACCCTGGTCTGTCTCTGTGTGAGAACAATGTCCTTTAGACTGGTTCCTGACCCTGGTCTGTCTCTGTGTGAGAACAATGTCCTTTAGACTGGTTCCTGACCCTGGTCTGTCTCTGTGTGAGAACAATGTGCTTTAGACTGGTTCCTGACCCTGGTCTGTCTCTGTGTGAGATACAATGTCCTTTAGACTGGTTCCTGACACTGATCTGTCTCTGTGTGAGAACAATGTCCTTTAGACTGGTTCCTGACCCTGGTCTGTCTCTGTGTGAGAACAATGTGCTTTAGACTGGTTCCCGACCCTGGTCTGTCACTGTGTGAGATACAATGTGCTTTAGACTGGTTCCTGACCCTGGTCTGTCTCTGTGTGAGATACAATGTGCTTTAGACTGGTTCCTGACCCTGGTCTGTCTCTGTGTGAGATACAATGTCCTTTCGACTGGTTCCTGACCCTGGTCTGTCTCTGTGTGAGATACAAATTCCTTTAGACTGGTTCCTGACCCTGGTCTGTCTCTGTGTGAGATAAAATGTCCTTTAGACTGGTTTCTGACCCTGGTCTGTCTCTGTGTGAGAACAATGTCCTTTGGACTGGTTTCTGACCCTGGTCTGTCTCTGTGTGAGATACAATGTCCTTTCAACTGGTTCCTGACCCTGGTCTGTCTCTGTGTGAGAACAATGTCCTTTAGACTGGTTCCTGACCCTGGTCTGTCTCTCTGTGAGAACAATGTCCTTTAGACTGGTTTCTGACCCTGGTCTGTCTCTGTGTGAGAACAATGTCCTTTGGACTGGTTTCTGACCCTGGTCTGTCTCTGTGTGAGATACAATGTCCTTTCAACTGGTTCCTGACCCTGATCTGTCTCTGTGTGAGAACAATGTCCTTTAGACTGGTTCCTGACCCTGGTCTGTCTCTCTGTGAGAACAATGTCCTTTAGACTGGATCCTGACCCTGGTCTGTCTCTGTGTAAGATACAATGTCCTTTAGACTGGTTCCTGATCCTGGTCTGTCTCTCTGTGAGAAGAATGTCCTTTAGACTGGTTCCTGACCCTGGTCTGTCTCTGTGTAAGATACAATGTCCTTTAGACTGGTTCCTGACCCTGGTCTGTCTCTGTGTGAGAACAATGTCCTTTAGACTGGTTCCTGACCCTGGTCTGTCTCTGTGTGAGATACAATGTCCTTTAGACTGGTTCCTGACCCTGGTCTGTCTCTGTGTGAGATACAATGTCCTTTAGACCGGTTCCTGACCCTGGTCTGTCTCTGTGTGAGATACAATGTCCTTTAGACCGGTTCCTGACCCTGGTCTGTCTCTGTGTGAGAACAATGTCCTTTAGACTGGTTTCTGACCCTGGTCTGTCTCTGTGTGAGATACAATGTCCTTTAGACTGGTTCCTGACCCTGGTCTCTCTCTGTGTGAGATACAATGTCCTTTAGACTGGTTCCTGACCCTGGTCTGTCTCTGTGTGAGATACAATGTCCTTTAGACCGGTTCCTGACCCTGGTCTGTCTCTGTGTGAGAACAATGTCCTTTAGACTGGTTCCTGACCCTGGTCTGTCTCTGTGTGAGATACAATGTCCTTTAGACCGGTTCCTGACCCTGGTCTGTCTCTGTGTGAGAACAATGTCCTTTAGACTGGTTTCTGACCCTGGTCTGTCTCTGTGTGAGATACAATGTCCTTTAGACTGGTTCCTGACACTGACCTGTCTCTGTGTGAGAACAATGTCCTTTAGACTGGTTCCTGACCCTGGTCTGTCTCTGTGTGAGAACAATGTCCTTTAGACTGGTTCCTGACCCTGGTCTGTCTCTGTGTGAGAACAATGTGCTTTAGACTGGTTCCTGACCCTGGTCTGTCACTGTGTGAGATACAATGTCCTTTAGACTGGTTCCTGACCCTGGGCTGTCTCTGTGTGAGAACAATGTCCTTTAGACTGGTTTCTGACCCTGGTCTGTCTCTGTGTGAGATACAATGTGCTTTAGACTGGTTCCTGACCCTGGTCTGTCACTGTGTGAGATACAATGTCCTTTAGACTGGTTCCTGACACTGATCTGTCTCTGTGTGAGAACAATGTCCTTTAGACTGGTTCCTGACCCTGGTCTGTCTCTGTGTGAGAACAATGTGCTTTAGACTGGTTCCTGACCCTGGTCTGTCACTGTGTGAGATACAATGTGCTTTAGACTGGTTCCTGACCCTGGTCTGTCTCTGTGTGAGATACAATGTCCTTTCAACTGGTTCCTGACCCTGGTCTGTCTCTGTGTGAGATACAAATTCCTTTAGACTGGTTCCTGACCCTGGTCTGTCTCTGTGTGAGATACAATGTCCTTTAGACTGGTTTCTGACCCTGGTCTGTCTCTGTGTGAGAACAATGTCCTTTGGACTGGTTTCTGACCCTGGTCTGTCTCTGTGTGAGATACAATGTCCTTTCAACTGGTTCCTGACCCTGGTCTGTCTCTGTGTGAGAACAATGTCCTTTAGACTGGTTCCTGACCCTGGTCTGTCTCTCTGTGAGAACAATGTCCTTTAGACTGGTTTCTGACCCTGGTCTGTCTCTGTGTGAGAACAATGTCCTTTAGACTGGTTTCTGACCCTGGTCTGTCTCTGTGTGAGATACAATGTCCTTTCAACTGGTTCCTGACCCTGGTCTGTCTCTGTGTGAGAACAATGTTCTTTAGACTGGTTCCTGACCCTGGTCTGTCTCTCTGTGAGAACAATGTCCTTTAGACTGGTTCCTGACCCTGGTCTGTCTCTGTGTGAGATACAATGTCCTTTAGACTGGTTCCTGATCCTGGTCTGTCTCTCTGTGAGAACAATGTCCTTTAGACTGGTTCCTGACCCTGGTCTGTCTCTGTGTGAGAACAATATCCTTTAGACTGGTTCCTGACCCTGGTCTGTCTCTGTGTGAGAACAATATCCTTTAGACTGGTTCCTGACCCTGGTCTGTCTCTGTGTGAGAACAATGTCCTTTAGACTGGTTCCTGACCCTGGTCTGTCTCTGTGTGAGATACAATGTCCTTTAGACTGGTTCCTGATCCTGGTCTGTCTCTGTGTGAGATACAATGTCCTTTAGACCGGTTCCTGACCCTGGTCTGTCTCTGTGTGAGAACAATGTCCTATAGACTGGTTTCTGACCCTGGTCTGTCTCTGTGTGAGATACAATGTCCTTTAGACTGGTTCCTGACACTGACCTGTCTCTGTGTGAGAACAATGTCCTTTTGACTGGTTCCTGACCCTGGTCTGTCTCTGTGTGAGATACAATGTCCTTTAGACTTGTTCCTGACCCTCGTCTGTCTCTGTGTGAGAACAATGTCCTTCAGACTGGTTCCTGACCCTGGTCTGTCTCTGTGTGAGAACAATGTCCTTTAGACTGGTTCCTGACCCTGGTCTGTCTCTCTGTGAGAACAATGTCCTTTAGACTGGTTCCTGACCCTGGTCTGTCTCTGTGTGAGAACAATATCCTTTAGACTGGTTCCTGACCCTGGTCTGTCTCTGTGTGAGAACAATATCCTTTAGACTGGTTCCTGACCCTGGTCTGTCTCTGTGTGAGAACAATGTCCTTTAGACTGGTTCCTGACCCTGGTCTGTCTCTGTGTGAGATACAATGTCCTTTAGACCGGTTCCTGACCCTGGTCTGTCTCTGTGTGAGAACAATGTCCTTTAGACTGGTTTCTGACCCTGGTCTGTCTCTGTGTGAGATACAATGTCCTTTAGACTGGTTCCTGAGCCTGGTCTCTCTCTGTGTGAGATACAATGTCCTTTAGACTGGTTCCTGACACTGACCTGTCTCTGTGTGAGAACAATGTCCTTTAGACTGGTTCCTGACCCTGGTCTGTCTCTGTGTGAGATACAATGTGCTTTAGACTTGTTCATGACCCTAGTCTGTCTCTGTGTGAGAACAATGTCCTTTAGACTGGTTCCTGACCCTGGTCTGTCTCTGTGTGAGATACAATTTGCTTTAGACTGGTTCCTGACCCTGTTCTGTCTCTGTGTGAGAACAATGTCCTTTAGACTGGTTCCTGACCCTGGTCTGTCTCTGTGTGAGAACAATGTGCTTTAGACTGGTTCCTGACCCTGGTCTGTCACTGTGTGAGATACAATGTGCTTTAGACTGGTTCCTGACCCTGGTCTGTCACTGTGTGAGATACAATGTCCTTTAGACTGGTTCCTGACACTGATCTGTCTCTGTGTGAGAACAATGTCCTTTAGACTGGTTCCTGACCCTGGTCTGTCTCTGTGTGAGAACAATGTGCTTTAGACTGGTTCCTGACCCTGGTCTGTCACTGTGTGAGATACAATGTGCTTTAGACTGGTTCCTGACCCTGGTCTGTCTCTGTGTGAGATACAATGTGCTTTAGACTGGTTCCTGACCCTGGTCTGTCTCTGTGTGAGATACAATGTCCTTTCGACTGGTTCCTGACCCTGGTCTGTCTCTGTGTGAGATACAAATTCCTTTAGACTGGTTCCTGACCCTGGTCTGTCTCTGTGTGAGATACAATGTCCTTTAGACTGGTTTCTGACCCTGGTCTGTCTCTGTGTGAGAACAATGTCCTTTGGACTGGTTTCTGACCCTGGTCTGTCTCTGTGTGAGATACAATGTCCTTTCAACTGGTTCCTGACCCTGGTCTGTCTCTGTGTGAGAACAATGTCCTTTAGACTGGTTCCTGACCCTGGTCTGTCTCTCTGTGAGAACAATGTCCTTTAGACTGGTTTCTGACCCTGGTCTGTCTCTGTGTGAGAACAATGTCCTTTAGACTGGTTTCTGACCCTGGTCTGTCTCTGTGTGAGATACAATGTCCTTTCAACTGGTTCCTGACCCTGGTCTGTCTCTGTGTGAGAACAATGTCCTTTAGACTGGTTCCTGACCCTGGTCTGTCTCTCTGTGAGAACAATGTCCTTTAGACTGGTCCCTGACCCTGGTCTGTCTCTGTGTGAGATACAATGTCCTTTAGACTGGTTCCTGATCCTGGTCTGTCTCTCTGTGAGAACAATGTCCTTTAGACTGGTTCCTGACCCTGGTCTGTCTCTGTGTGAGAACAATATCCTTTAGACTGGTTCCTGACCCTGGTCTGTCTCTGTGTGAGAACAATATCCTTTAGACTGGTTCCTGACCCTGGTCTGTCTCTGTGTGAGAACAATGTCCTTTAGACTGGTTCCTGACCCTGGTCTGTCTCTGTGTGAGATACAATGTGCTTTAGACTGGTTCCTGACCCTGGTCTGTCTCTGTGTGAGATACAATGTCCTTTCGACTGGTTCCTGACCCTGGTCTGTCTCTGTGTGAGATACAAATTCCTTTAGACTGGTTCCTGACCCTGGTCTGTCTCTGTGTGAGATACAATGTCCTTTAGACTGGTTTCTGACCCTGGTCTGTCTCTGTGTGAGAACAATGTCCTTTGGACTGGTTTCTGACCCTGGTCTGTCTCTGTGTGAGATACAATGTCCTTTCAACTGGTTCCTGACCCTGGTCTGTCTCTGTGTGAGAACAATGTCCTTTAGACTGGTTCCTGACCCTGGTCTGTCTCTCTGTGAGAACAATGTCCTTTAGACTGGTTTCTGACCCTGGTCTGTCTCTGTGTGAGAACAATGTCCTTTAGACTGGTTTCTGACCCTGGTCTGTCTCTGTGTGAGATACAATGTCCTTTCAACTGGTTCCTGACCCTGGTCTGTCTCTGTGTGAGAACAATGTCCTTTAGACTGGTTCCTGACCCTGGTCTGTCTCTCTGTGAGAACAATGTCCTTTAGACTGGTTCCTGACCCTGGTCTGTCTCTGTGTGAGATACAATGTCCTTTAGACTGGTTCCTGATCCTGGTCTGTGTCTCTGTGAGAACAATGTCCTTTAGACTGGTTCCTGACCCTGGTCTGTCTCTGTGTGAGAACAATATCCTTTAGACTGGTTCCTGACCCTGGTCTGTCTCTGTGTGAGAACAATATCCTTTAGACTGGTTCCTGACCCTGGTCTGTCTCTGTGTGAGAACAATGTCCTTTAGACTGGTTCCTGACCCTGGTCTGTCTCTGTGTGAGATACAATGTCCTTTAGACTGGTTCCTGACCCTGGTCTGTCTCTGTGTGAGATACAATGTCCTTTAGACCGGTTCCTGACCCTGGTCTGTCTCTGTGTGAGAACAATGTCCTATAGACTGGTTTCTGACCCTGGTCTGTCTCTGTGTGAGATACAATGTGCTTTAGACTTGTTCCTGACCCTGGTCTGTCTCTGTGTGAGAACAATGTCCTTTAGACTGGTTCCTGACCCTGGTCTGTCTCTGTGTGAGATACAATGTCCTTTAGACTGGTTCCTGATCCTGGTCTGTATCTCTGTGAGAACAATGTCCTTTAGACTGGTTCCTGACCCTGGTCTGTCTCTGTGTGAGAACAATATCCTTTAGACTGGTTCCTGACCCTGGTCTGTCTCTGTGTGAGAACAATATCCTTTAGACTGGTTCCTGACCCTGGTCTGTCTCTGTGTGAGAACAATGTCCTTTAGACTGGTTCCTGACCCTGGTCTGTCTCTGTGTGAGAACAATGTCCTTTAGACTGGTTCCTGATCCTGGTCTGTCTCTGTGTGAGATACAATGTCCTTTAGACCGGTTCCTGACCCTGGTCTGTCTCTGTGTGAGATACAATGTCCTTTAGACTGGTTCCTGACCCTGGTCTGTCTCTGTGTGAGATACAATGTCCTTTAGACTGGTTCCTGACACTGACCTGTCTCTGTGTGAGAACAATGTCCTTTAGACTGGTTCCTGATCCTGGTCTGTCTCTGTGTGAGATACAATGTCCTTTAGACCGGTTCCTGACCCTGGTCTGTCTCTGTGTGAGATACAATGTCCTTTAGACTGGTTCCTGACCCTGGTCTGTCTCTGTGTGAGATACAATGTCCTTTAGACTGGTTCCTGACACTGACCTGTCTCTGTGTGAGAACAATGTCCTTTAGACTGGTTCCTGACCCTGGTCTGTCTCTGTGTGAGATACAATGTGCTTTAGACTTGTTCCTGACCCTCGTCTGTCTCTGTGTGAGAACAATGTCCTTCAGACTGGTTCCTGACCCTGGTCTGTCTCTGTGTGAGAACAATGTCCTTTAGACTGGTTCCTGACCCTGGTCTGTCTCTGTGTGAGAACAATGTCCTTTAGACTGGTTCCTGACCCTGGTCTGTCTCTGTGTGAGATACAATGTCCTTAAGACTGGTTCCTGATCCTGGTCTGTTTCTCTGTGAGAACAATGTCCTTTAGACTGGTTCCTGACCCTGGTCTGTCTCTGTGTGAGAACAATATCCTTTAGACTGGTTCCTGAGCCTGGTCTGTCTCTGTGTGAGAACAATGTCCTTTAGACTGGTTCCTGACCCTGGTCTGTCTCTGTGTGAGATACAATGTCCTTTAGACTGGTTCCTGACCCTGGTCTGTCTCTGTGTGAGATACAATGTCCTTTAGACTGGTTCCTGACCCTGGTCTGTCTCTGTGTGAGATACAATGTCCTTTAGACTGGTTCCTGACCCTGGTCTCTCTCTGTGTGAGAACAATGTCCTTTAGACTGGTTCCTGACCCTGGTCTGTCTCTGTGTGAGAACAATGTCCTTTAGACTGGTTCCTGACCCTGGTCTGTCTCTGTGTGAGATACAATGTCCTTTAGACTGGTTCCTGACCCTGGTCTGTCTCTGTGTGAGAACAATGTCCTTTAGACTGGTTCCTGAGCCTGGTCTGTCTCTGTGTGAGAACAATGTCCTTTAGACTGGTTCCTGATCCTGGTCTGTCTCTGTGTGAGATACAATGTCCTTTAGACCGGTTCCTGACCCTGGTCTGTCTCTGTGTGAGAACAATGTCCTTTAGACTGGTTTCTGACCCTGGTCTGTCTCTGTGTGAGATACAATGTCCTTTAGACTGGTTCCTGACACTGACCTGTCTCTGTGTGAGAACAATGTCCTTTAGACTGGTTCCTGACCCTGGTCTGTCTCTGTGTGAGATACAATGTCCTTTAGACTGGTTCCTGACCCTGGTCTGTCTCTGTGTGAGAACAATGTCCTTTAGACTGGTTCCTGAGCCTGGTCTGTCTCTGTGTGAGAACAATGTCCTTTAGACTGGTTCCTGATCCTGGTCTGTCTCTGTGTGAGATACAATGTCCTTTAGACCGGTTCCTGACCCTGGTCTGTCTCTGTGTGAGAACAATGTCCTTTAGACTGGTTTCTGACCCTGGTCTGTCTCTGTGTGAGATACAATGTCCTTTAGACTGGTTCCTGACACTGACCTGTCTCTGTGTGAGAACAATGTCCTTTAGACTGGTTCCTGACCCTGGTCTGTCTCTGTGTGAGATACAATGTGCTTTAGACTGGTTTCTGACCCTGGTCTGTCTCTGTGTGAGATACAATGTCCTTTAGACTGGTTCCTGACACTGACCTGTCTCTGTGTGAGAACAATGTCCTTTAGACTTGTTCCTGACCCTCGTCTGTCTCTGTGTGAGAACAATGTCCTTCAGACTGGTTCCTGAGCCTGGTCTGTCTCTGTGTGAGAACAATGTCCTTTAGACTGGTTCCTGACCCTGGTCTGTCTCTCTGTGAGATACAATGTCCTTTAGACTGGTTCCTGACCCTGGTCTGTCTCTCTGTGAGAACAATGTCCTTTAGACTGGTTCCTGACCCTGGTCTGTCTCTGTGTGAGAACAATATCCTTTAGACTGGTTCCTGAGCCTGGTCTGTCTCTGTGTGAGAACAATGTCCTTTAGACTGGTTCCTGACCCTGGTCTGTCTCTGTGTGAGATACAATGTCCTTTAGACTGGTTCCTGATCCTGGTCTGTCTCTGTGTGAGATACAATGTCCTTTAGACCGGTTCCTGACCCTGGTCTGTCTCTGTGTGAGAACAATGTCCTTTAGACTGGTTTCTGACCCTGGTCTGTCTCTGTGTGAGATACAATGTCCTTTAGACTGGTTCCTGACCCTGGTCTGTCTCTGTGTGAGATACAATGTGCTTTAGACTGGTTCCTGACCCTGGTCTGTCTCTGTGTGAGATACAATGTGCTTTAGACTGGTTCCTGACCCTGGTCTGTCTCTGTGTGAGAACAATGTGCTTTAGACTGGTTCCTGACCCTGGTCTGTCTCTGTGTGAGAACAATGTCCTTTAGACCGGTTCCTGACCCTGGTCTGTCTCTGTGTGAGAACAATGTCCTTTAGACTGGTTTCTGACCCTGGTCTGTCTCTGTGTGAGATACAATGTCCTTTAGACTGGTTCCTGACCCTGGTCTGTCTCTGTGTGAGATACAATGTGCTTTAGACTGGTTCCTGACCCTGGTCTGTCTCTGTGTGAGAACAATGTGCTTTAGACTGGTTCCTGACCCTGGTCTGTCTCTGTGTGAGAACAATGTCCTTTAGACTGGTTCCTGACCCTGGTCTGTCTCTGTGTGAGATACAATGTCCTTTAGACTGGTTCCTGACCCTGGTCTGTCACTGTGTGAGATACAATGTCCTTTAGACTGGTTCCTGACCCTGGTCTGTCTCTGTGTGAGAACAATGTCCTTTAGACTGGTTCCTGACCCTGGTCTGTCTCTGTGTGAGATACAATGTCCTTTAGACTGGTTCCTGACACTGATCTGTCTCTGTGTGAGAACAATGTCCTTTAGACCGGTTCCTGACCCTGGTCTGTCTCTGTGTGAGATACAATGTCCTTTAGACTGGTTCCTGACCCTGGTCTGTCTCTGTGTGAGATACAATGTCCTTTAGACTGGTTCCTGACCCTGCTCTGTCTCTGTGTGAGCTACAATGTCCTTAAGACTGGTTCCTGACCCTGGTCTGTCTCTGTGTGAGATACAATGTCCTTTAGACTGGTTTCTGACCCTGGTCTGTCTCTGTGTGAGATACAATGTCCTTTAGACTGGTTCCTGACCCTGGTCTGTCTCTGTGTGAGAACAATGTGCTTTAGACTGGTTCCTGACCCTGGTCTATCTCTGTGTGAGAACAATGTCCTTTCGACCGGTTCCTGACCCTGGTCTGTCTCTGTGTGAGAACGATGTCCTTTAGACTGGTTCCTGACCCTGGTCTGTCTCTGTGTGAGAACGATGTCCTTTAGACTGGTTCCTGACCCTGGTCTATCTCTGTGTGAGAACAATGTCCTTTAGACCGGTTCCTGACCCTGGTCTGTCTCTGTGTGAGAACAATGTCCTTTAGACTGGTTCCTGACCCTGGTCTGTCTCTGTGTCACAGAAACTGTCTGTCGAGGTACAGGAGTCTCTTGCGAAGGCCAATGATGTGGCAGTGGAGACTTTCTCGTCCATGAAGACTGTGCGGAGTTTTGCCAATGAGGATGGTGAATCTCGACGGTACGGTGAACGTCTGGAGGACACATTCCGGCTCAACAAGAAGGAGGCTGCGGCCTATGCTGGCTTCATGTGGACTAACAGTGTAAGTGGCCCTCCTTAAGTGAGAAATGGGGCATTTCGATAGGGCATAGGCCTCAAGGGGCAGCAGAGAATACTCAATAGGGTGAATGATCTGGGGGCTTGATGAGGCAGGAGGGTCAAGGGGAGAGGCTTGGAGTGGTGGCTTGGAGTGGCATTGGTAGGTGACGGTGTGACCGCAGGGAGGGACTGTGTGACTGCAGGCAGCGGCAGAGTGACCACGGGCAATGACCGCGGGGTGCGATGGTGTGACCGTGGGGTGTGACTGCGGGGAGCAACGGTGTGACTGCTAGGAAGTGACCGTGGGGAGTGACTGCGGGGTGCGACAGTCTGACCGTGGGGAGTAATGGAGTGACTGTGGAGGTGCCAAGAACTGTATCACTGGGTCGTTCAACTGCGCATGGTGAAGCTGACAGACATCTTGGGGGGGAGTGGTGAGTGGGTTCTGGGGTGCCCACCTACCCACCCCTGCTCCACCATGGTGAAGCTCTTCAGTCTGGTCCATTCATCTCTCTTCTCCTGTCTCAGCTCTCAGGTCTGGTATTGAAGGTCACTCTCCTGTACTATGGGGGTCGGCTCGTCGCAGGTGGAAACGTCACTAGTGGGAATCTCGTCTCCTTCATCCTCTACGAGATGCAGTTTACAACGGCCGTCGAGGTGAGTGATGGAGGGTTGTTCAGGAGATACTCTTCATTGTCTCCACTGTCAGGTAACCAGGCTCTCACCGTCCGATAACCCAGACTCTGGCCGTCCGATAACCCAGACTCTGGCCGTCCCATAATCCAGACTCTGACCGTCCGATAACCCACCCTCTGACCGTCCGATAACCCAGACTCTGACCGTCCGATAACCCAGACTCTGACCGTCCCATAACCCACCCTCTGACCGTCCGATAACCCACCCTCTGACCGTCTGATAACCCAGACACTGACCGTCCCATAACCCAGACTCTGACCGTCCGATAACCCACACTCTGACCATCCCATTACCCACACTCTGGCCGTCTGATAACCCAGACTCTGACCGTCCGATAACCAAGACTCTGACCATCCCATAACCAAGACTGTGACCGTCCCATAACACACACTCTGACCGTCCGATAACCAACACTCTGACCGTCCCATAACCTAGACTCTGACCGTCCGATAACCCAGACTCTGGCCGTCCCATAACACACACTCTGACCGTCCGATAACCCAGACTCTGACCGTCCCATAACCCAGACTCTGGCCATCCCATAACCCAGACTCTGACCGTCCCATTACCCACACTCTGACCGTCCGATAACCCACACTCTGACCATCCCATAACCCTCACTCTGACCGTCCGATAACCCACACTCTGACCATCCCATAACCCTCACTCTGACCGGCCGATAACCAACACTCTGACAGTCCGATACCCAGAGTCTGGCCGTCCGATAACCCAGACTCTGACCGTCCGATAACCAAGACTCTGACCATCCCATAACCAAGACTCTGACCATCCCATAACAAAGACTCTGACCGTCCCATAACCCACACTCTGACCGTCCCATAACCCACATTCTGACCGTCCGATAACCCAGACTCTGATCGTCTGATAACCAACAGTTTGGCCGTTCGATGACCCAGACTCTCATTGATTATCAGGAACCGGCGCTGACAGATCGGGACCTGCGCCAGGACATGGCACAGACCAGTCGGACCTTGCGCCAGGATATGACACTGACCGGTCGGACCCTGTGCCGGGATCTGGCACCGTCCGGTCAGACCCTGCGCCGGGACATGGCACTGACCAGTCAGACCCTGCACCGGGACCTGGCACTGACCAGTCGGACCCTGCGCTAGGACCCGGCACTGACAGATCAGACCCTATGCTGGGACATGGCACTGACCGGTCGGACCCTGCACCAGGAAATGGCACTGACCGGTCGGACCCTGTGCCAGGACATGGCACTGACCAGTCGGACCCTGTGCCAGGACATGGTACTGACCGGTCGGACCCTGCGCTGGGACATGGCACTGACCGGTCGGACCCTGCACCAGGAAATGGCACTGACCGGTCGGACCCTGCACCAGGAAATGGCACTGACCGGTCGGACCCTGCGCCAGGACATGGCACTGACCGGTCGGACCCTGCGCTGGGACATGGCACTGACCGGTCGGACCCTGTGCCAGGACATGGTACTGACTGGTCGGACCCTGCGCTGGGACATGGCACTGACCGGTCGGACCCTGCACCAGGAAATGGCGCTGACCGGTCGGACCCTGCACCGGGACCCAACACTGACAGATTGGACCCTGTGCTGGGTCACAGCTTCTCATTCTTGTCCTCCCTCCCTTTTGTCCTCTTGTTCCTCATCACTTTACATAGATTTTTATGAAAGGTTTGATGAAAGGGAAATCATGTTTGATAAATCTATTAGAGATCTTTGAGGATGTAGCAAGCAGGGTTGCTAAAGGGGAACCAGTGGAGAAAGTGCATCTGGATTTCCAAAAGGCATTCAATAAGGTGCCACAGAAAAGGTTACTATACAAGATAAGAGCTCATGGTGTTGGGTGTAATATATTCGCATGAATGGAGAATTAGCTCACTAACAGGGAACAAAGTCAGGATAAATAGGGCATTTTCAGGTTGGTAAACTGACCAGTGGAGTGCCACCAGGATCAGTGCTGGGGCCTCAAACAATTTACAATCCATATTAATGACTTGAATGAAAGGACTGAGTGTTATGTAGCACTGACCGGTCAGACCCTGGCAGCAGGAAATGACACTGACCGGGCAGACCCTGCACCAGGAAATGACAGTGACAGTTGATGATACAAAGATACATAGGAAAGCAAGTTGTGAGGAAGGCACAAAGAGTCTGCAAAGAGATATAGATAGGTTAAGTGAGTGGGCAAAAATTTGGCAGTAGATGTATAATGTGGGAAAATGTGAGGTGTTCCACTTTGGCAGGAAAAATAGAAAAGCAGAATGAAACCGGACGGACCACCTGGCATCGACCGAGGCACCGGAAACGACAACGGCAAACCCAGCCCTGTCGACCCTGCAAAGTCCTCCTTACGAACATCTGGGGGCTTGTGCCAAAGTTGGGAGAGCTGTCCCACAGACTAGTCAAGCAACAGCCTGACATAGTCATACTCACGGAATCATACCTTACAGACAATGTCCCAGACACTGCCATCACCATCCCTGGGTATGTCCTGTCCCACCGGCAGGACAGACCCAGCAGAGATGGTGGCACAGTGGTATACAGTAGGGAGGGAGTTGCCCTGGGAGTCCTCAACATCGACTCCGGACCCCATGAAGTCTGATGGCATCAGGTCAAACATGGGCAAGGTAACCTCCTACTGATTACCACCGACCGCCCTCCCTCAGCTGATGACTCCGTACTCCTCCATGTTGAAGACCACTTGGAGGAAGCACTGAGGGTGGCAAGGGCACAAAATGTACTCTGGGTGGGGGACTTCAATGTCCATCACCAAGAGTGACTCGGTAGCACCACTACTGACCGAGCTGGCCGAGTCCTAAAGGACATAGCTGGTAGACTGGGTCTGCGGCAGGTGGAGGGGGAAACAGCACGAGGGAAAAACATACTTGACCTCGTCCTCACCAATCTGCCTGCCGCAGATGCTTCTGTCCATGACAGTATTGGTAGGAGTGACCACCGCACAGTCCTTGTGGAGACGAAGTCCGCCTTCACATTGAGGATACCGTCCATCGTGTTGTGTGGGACTATCACTGTGCTGAATGGGATAGATTTCGAACAGATCTAGCAATGCAAAACTGGACATCCATGAGGCACTGTGGGCCATCAGCAGCAGCAGAATTGTACTCAACCACAATCTGTAACCTCATGGCCCGGCATATCCCCCACTCTACCATTACCATCAAGCCAGGAGCTAAAATAAAAGCAAAATACTGAGGATGCTGGAAATCTGAAATAAAAGCAAGAAATGCTGGAACCACTCAGCAGGTCTGGCAGCATCTGTGAAAAGAGAAGCAGAGTTAACATTTCGGACCCGAAACGTTAACTCTGCTTCTCTTTTCACAGATGCTGCCAGACCTGCTGAGTGGTTCCAGCATTTCTTGTTTTTATTTAAGCCAGGAGACTAACCCTGGTTCAATGAAGAGTGCAGGAGGGCATGCCAGGAGCAGCACCAGGCATACCTCAAAATGAGGTGTCAGACTGATGAAGGGACAACCCAGGACTACTTGCATGCCAAAGCAGCATGCGATAGACAGAGCTAAGTGATCCCATAACCAACGGATCAGATCTAAGCTCTGCAGTCCTGCCACATCCAGCCGTGAATGGTGCTGGACAATTAAACAACGAACTGCAGGAGGTAGCTCCACAAATATCCCCATCCTCAATGATGGGGAAGCCCAGCACATCAGTGCGAAAGATAAGGCTGAAGCATTTGCAACAATCTTCAGCCAGAAGTGCGGAGTTGATGATCCATCTCGGCCTCCTCCTGAAGTCCCCAGCATCACAGATGCCAGACTTCAGCCAATTCGATTCACTCCGCGTGATATCAAGAAACGACTGAAGGAACTGGATACTGCAAAAGCTATGGGTCCTGACAATATTCCGGCAATAGTACTGAAAACCTGTGCTCCAGAACTTGCCGCGCCCCTCGCCAAGCTGTTCCAGTACAGCTCCAACACTGGCATCTACCCAGCAATGTGGAAAATTGCCCAGGTATGTCCTGTACACAAAAAGCAGGACAAGTCCAACCCGGCCAATTACCGCCCCATCAGCCTACTCTCAATCATCAGTAAAGTGATGGAAGGTGTCATGAACAGTGCCATCAAGCGGCACTTGCTTAGCAATAACCTGCTCAGTGACGCTCAGTTTGGGTTCCGCCAGGACCACTCAGCTCCTGACCTCATTACAACCTTGGTTCAAACATGGACAAAAATGCTGAACTCAAGAGATGAGGTGAGAGTGACTGCCCTTGACATCAAGGCAGCATTTGACCGAGTATGGCATCAAGGAGCCTGAGCAAAACTGAGGTCAATGGGAATCAGGGGGAAAACCCTCCGCTGGCTGGAGTCATACCTAGCACAAAGGAAGATGGTTGTGGTTGTTGGAGGTCAATCATCTGAGCTCCAGGACATCACTGCAGGAGTTCCTCAGGGTGGTGTCCTAGGCCCAACCATCTTCAGCTGCTTCATCAATGACCTTCCTTCAATCATAAGGTCAGAAGTGGGGATGTTCGCTGATAATTGTACAATGTTCAGCACCATTCATGACTCCTCAGATACTGAAGCAGTCAGTGTGGAAATGCAGCAAGACCTGGACAATATCCAGGATTGGGCTGTTAAGTGGCAAGTAACATTCACGTCACACAAGTGCCAGGCAATGACCATCTCCAACAAGAGAGAATCTAACCATCTCCCCTTGACATTCAACGGCATTTACCATCGCTGAATCCCCCATTATCAACATCATAGGGGCTACCATTGACCAGAAACTGAACTGGAGTAGCCATATAAATACTGTGGCTACAAGAGCAGGTCAGAGGCTAGGAATCCTGCAGCGAGTAACTCACCTCCTGACTCCCCAAACCCTGTCCACCATCTACAAGGCACAAGTCAGGAGTGTGATGGAATACTCTCCACTTGCCTGGATGGGTGCAGCTCCAACAACACTCAAGAAGCTCGACACCATCCAGGACAAAGCAGCCCGCTTGATTGGCACCCCATCTACAAACATTCACTCCCTCCACCACCAACGCACAGTGGCAGCAGTGTGTACCATCTACAAGATGCACTGCAGCAATGCACCAAGGCTCCTTTGACAGCACCTTCCAAACCCACGACCTCTACTACCTAAACGGACAAGGGCAGCAAATACATGGGAACATCACCACCTGCAAGTTCCCCTCCAAGTCACACACCATCCTGACTTGGAACTATATCGCCGTTCCTTCACTGTCGCTGGGTCAAAATCCTGGAGCTCACTTCCTAACAGCACTGTGGGTGTACCTATCCCACATGGACTGCAACGGTTCAAGAAGGCAGCTCAAGGGCAATTAGGGATGGGCAATAAATGCTGGCCTGGCCAGTGAAGCCCACATCCCATGAATGAATGAAAAAAAAATTTAAATGTTGAGAGACTGCAGAATGCTGCAGTACAGAGTGATCTGGGTGTCCTCATAAATGAATTACAACAAGTTAACATGCAGCTACAGCAAGTAATTAGGAAGGTAAATGTAATGATGGTCTTTATTGCAAGGCAAATAGAGTGTAAAAGTAGGGAAGTCTTGCTACAACTGTGCAGGGCATTGGTGAGACTGCACCAAGAGTATTGAGTACCGGTTTGGTCTCCTTATTTAACGAGGGATATACTTGCATTGGAAGCAGTTCAGAGAAGGTTCACTGGACTGATTTCCGGGGTGAAGGGATTGTCTTAATGAGGAAAGGTTGAGAAGGTCGGGTCTGTACTCATTGGAGTCTAGAAGAATGAGAGGTGATCTTATTGAAACATAAGATTCTGAGGTGGCTTGATAGGGTAGATACTGAGAGGATGTCTTCCCTCGTGGGGGAATCTAGAACTAGGAGGCCCAGTTTCAGAATAAGGGCTCTCCCATTTAAGACGGTGATGAGGGGGATTTCTTCTCTCAGGGAGTCATTAATCTTTGGAATTCTCTTCCCCAGACAGCAGTGGAGGCTGGGTCATTGAATAAATTCAAGGCTGAGTTAGACAGAGTTTTGACCTACAAGGGAATCAAGGGTTATGGGGGCAGGTAGGAAAGTGAATTTAAAGCCACAATCAGATCAGCCGTGATCTTATTGAATGGGTTCGAGGGGCCGAATGGCATATTCCTGCTCCTATTTCTTATGTTCTTATGTTGCTCTCAGGTGACTGACCCTCCCCAAGTGTGGGGACACCTCTTACTTGACGATGTGTGTGCTGAAGGACTGTAGAGGGTAGAGGTTGAGTGAAGGCCTGTGTTAGCCTGGGAATCCCTCTGTTACGCAGAGTCTACTGTCTCCCTGTTTGAACTGAAGTGATGTTCTTGTAAAGTTCCTGATTTGTTAAGGTACCTTCAGCAGTGCATGTTGGACCAATGTTGTTTCCCCCTGTGTTCGATGGCAGGTCCTACTGTCTGTCTACCCCAATGTGAAGAAAGCTGTGGGGGCCTCCGAGAAGGTTTTCGAGTACATGGATCGGCGACCTGCCCTTTCCACAGTGGGGACCTTCGCCCCAGTCAGGCCAAAAGCTCACATTGAGTTCAGGAATGTGACGTTTGCCTACCCCAAGCGACCAGACACCCCGGTGTTGAAGGTATGATGGCTCTTTGGTGCCACACCGCTCTGCAGGAGCACGGTAAATTGGTGAGAGAACGCAGGAGTCTGCACCAACCAGGAGGTCACTAATATGGTAGATAAGGGACTTCCAAAAGATATCCAAGAAGATTCCACAAAAGAGACTATTAACAAAAATGAGAGCACATAGAGTTGAAGATAGTGGCTGTTGTGGGAATGTCACTCAACTAGTAATCTAGAGGCCTGGGCTAATGCCCTGGGGACATGAGTTCATATCCTAGCACTGATTTAAAGTCAATTAATTCAACAAAAAGTTCTGGAATTGAAAGCTTATCTCAGTAATGGTGCTATGAAACCATTGTCGATTGTTGTAAAAACCCATCTGATTCACTATGTCCTTTAGGGAAGGAAATCTGCTGTCCTTACCTGGTCTGGTCTACATGTGATTCCAGACCCACAGCAATGTGGTTGGCTCTTAACTGCCCTCTGAAATGGCCAACAAGCCACTCAGTTCAAGGGCAATTAGGAATGGGCAATAAATGCTGGCCTTGCCAGTGACACCCACATCCCATGAAAGAATTTAAAAAATGGCTTGGATAGGCAATGAGTTGGGAGATAGGAGACAGAGATTAGTGATAATGGGTAGGATGTGATAGTGGTATCTCCCGGGGATCTGTACTGAGACCATTCATTATGTTTATTAATGACGTAGATAAAGGAATAGAGAGTCGTGTATCTAATTTGCAGACAATGCAAATTTAGGAGCGACAGTTTGATGTGTTGATGGGAGCAGGAAGTTGGAAAGAGACATTGAGAGATTAAGTGAGTGGGTTAAACAGTAACAGATGGTGTTCAGTGTGGGAAAGTGTGAGGTCGTCCATGGGGGAGCTAAGTAAAATAGATCAGAATATTTTCTAAATGGTGAGATGTCAGGGTCTGTGGAGGAACAGAGAGAGATTTCAGGATCCAAGTAGGAAAATCAGTAAAAGCCAGTGGACAGGTACCAGGGTTTGAAAAGTCGAATGGAATGTTGTCCTTTATCTCGAGGCTGGAATACAAAGTGGGGAAGTTATGTTCCAGATGTACAGAGTTCTGGTTAAACCCCATCTGGAGAACTGCAGTCAGTTCAGGACACTACATCTCAGCAAGGATATATTCCCTTTGGAGAGAGTGCAGTGCAGATTGACCAGAATGATCCCAGGGATTAAAGAGTTAAATCATGAGGACAGACTCTACAGACTGGGCTTGTATTCCCTGGAATATAGATTAAGGGGCAACTGAGGTGTTTAAGATGATGAAAGGATTTGCTCGGTAAATGGAAACTATTTCCTCTGCTGGGGGAGTGCAGAACAAGGGAGCAGAACATTAAAATTAGAGCTGGGTTGTTCAGGAGTGATTTCAGGAAACATTTCTTCACACAAAGGGGAGTGGAAATCTGGAACTCTCTCCCCCGACAAACTGCAGAGGCTGGAAGTGAATTAAAAATTCCCAAACTGAGATTGAGAGATTTATTGTTGGGCAAGGGGATTAAGGATTACAGAATCAAGGCAGGTAGATGGAGGTAAGATACAGATCCCCCGTGATTTAACTGAATGCTGGAACAGACTGGAGGGGCTGAATGGCCGCCGCCTGTTCCTGTGCTGCACTGACAGGAGTGACCTGAGAGACTGTGTAAAACTTGTAATAACATCTGATACTTACTGTCTCCAGAATGTGTCCTTTGAGCTGAAGTGTGGGAAGATCACGGCCCTGGTGGGTCCCTCTGGAGGGGGTAAGACAACCTGTGTGTCTCTGCTGGAGCGGTTTTATCAACCTCAATCAGGGCAGATCCTCCTGGATGGGAAACCGATCAAGGAATACGAACACAAATATTATCATAACAAGGTGAGTGTAATATACCTGGGAAAGTGATGCAGTGTAATATACCTGGGAAAGTGATGCAGTGTAATATACCTGGGGATAGTGTAATATACCTGGCGACAGCGACACAGTGTAATATACCCAGGGACAGTGTAATATACTTGGGGACAGAGATGCAGTGTAATATACCCAGGCCAGCAATGCAGTGTAAAAACGTGGAGACAGTATAATACACTTGGGGACAGGGACGCAGTGTAATATAGCCGCAGACAGCGACGGAGGATAATATACCCAGGGACAGCAAAGCAGAGTAACATACCTGGGGACAGAGTAATTTACCTGGGGACAGTGTAATATGCTTGGGGAAATTGTAATATATCTGGGAACGGTGTAATATACCCGGGGTCAGTGATGCAGTGTAATATACCTGGGGACAGTGATGCAGTGTAATATACCCGGGGATAGTGTAATATACCCGGGGTCAGTGATGCAGTGTAATATACCCGGGGACAGTGATGCAGTGTAATATACTCGGGGATAGTGTAATATACCCGGGGTCAGTGATGCAGTGTAATATACCCGGGGACAGTGATGCAGTGTAATATACTCGGGGATAGTGTAATATACCCGGGGTCAGTGATGCAGTGTAATATACCCGGGGACAGTGACGCAGTGTAATATATCCGGGGATAGTGTAATATATGCGGGGACAGCGACGCAGTGTAATATACCCGGGGACAGTGTAATATACCCAAGGGCAGTGTAATATACCGGGGGGACAGTGTAATATACCCGGGGACAGTGTAATATACACGGAGTCAGTGACGCAGTGTAATATACCCGGGGATAGTGTAATATACCCAGGGACAGTGAAATCTACCCAGGGACAGTGAAATATACCGGGGGGACTGTGTAATATACCCGGGGACAGTGTAATATACACGGAGTCAGTGACGCAGTGTAATATACCCGGGGGACAGTGTAATATACCCGGGGTCAGTGACACAGTGTAATATACCCTGGGACAGCGACGTAGTGTAATATACTGGGGGACAGTGTAATATACCTGGGAACAGTGACACAGTGTAATATACCTGGGGACAGTGTAATGTACCCGGGGACAGTGTAATATACCTGGGAACAGTGACACAGTATAATATACCCGGGGACAGTGTAATATGCCTGGGAACAGTGACGCAATGTAATATACCCGGGGCCAGTGTAATATACCTGGGAACACTGACACAGTATAATATACCCGGGGACAGTGTAATATACCTGGGAACAGTGACGCAGTGTAATATACCCGGAGACAGTGGAATGTACCTGAGGATAGTGACGCGGTGTAATATACCCGGGGATAGTGTAATATACCCGGGGACAGTGAAATCTACCCAGGGACAGTGAAATATACCTGGGGACAATGTAATATACCTGGGAGCAGTGACGCAGTGTAATATACCCGGGGACAGTGTAATGTACCTGAGGATAGTGACGCGGTGTAATATACCCGCGGACAGTGTAATATACCCGGGGACAGTGTAATGTACCTGAGGACAGTGACGCGGTGTAATATACCCGCAGACACTGTAATATACCCGCGGACAGTGTAGTATACCTGGGAACAGTGACGCAGTGTAATATACCCGCGGACAGTGTAATATAACCGGGGACAGTGTAATGTACCTGGGAACAGTGACGCAGTGTAATATACCCTGGGCCAGTGTAATCTACCCGGGGAGAGTGTAATTTACCCGGGAAGAGTATAATTTACCCGCAGACAGTGTAATATACCTGCGGACAGTGTAATATACCTGGGAACAGTGATGCAGGTGTAATATACCCGGGAACAGTGTAATGTACCTGAGGATAGTGACGTGGTGTAATATACCCAGGGAAACTGTAATATACCCGGGGACAGTGAAATATACCCGGGGAGAGTGTAATATACCCGCAGACAGTGTAATATACCTGGGAAGAGTGATGCAGGTGTAATATAGCGGGGGGACAGTGTAATATACCCGGGGACAGTGTAATATACACGGAGTCAGTGACGCAGTGTAATATACCCGGGGGCAGTGTAATATACCGGGGCGACTGTGTAATATACCCGGGGACAGTGTAATATACACGGAGTCAGTGACGCAGTGTAATATACCCGGGGGACAGTGTAATATACCCGGGGACAGTGTAATATACCTGGGAGCAGTGACGCGGTGTAATATACCCGCGGACAGCGTAATATACCCGGGGACAGTGTAATGTACCTGAGGACAGTGACGCGGTGTAATATACCCGCAGACACTGTAATATACCCGCGGACAGTGTAATATACCTGGGAACAGTGACGCAGTGTAATATACCCGCGGACAGTTTAATATACCCGGGGACAGTGTAATGTACCTGGGAACAGTGACGCAGTGTAATATACCCGGGGCCAGTGTAATTTACCCGGGGAGAGTGTAATTTACCCGGGAAGAGTGTAATTTACCCGCAGACAGTGTAATATACCTGCGGACAGTGTAATATACCTGGGAACAGTGATGCAGGTGTAATATACCCGGGAACAGTGTAATGTACCTGAGGATAGTGACGTGGTGTAATATACCCAGGGAAAGTGTAATATACCCGGGGACAGTGAAATATACCCGGGGAGAGTGTAATATACCCGCAGACAGTGTAATATACCTGGGAAGAGTGATGCAGGTGTAATATACCGGGGGTACAGTGTAATATACCCGGGGACAGTGTAATATACACGGAGTCAGTGACACACTGTAATATACCCGGGGATAGTGTAATATACCCGGGGGCAGTGTAATATACCGGGGGGACTGTGTAATATACCCGGTGACAGTGTAATATACACGGAGTCAGTGACGCAGTGTAATATACCCGGGGGACAGTGTAATATACCCGGGGGACAGTGTAATATACCCGGGGTCAGTGACACAGTGTAATATACCCTGGGACAGCGATGTAGTGTAATATACTGGGGGACAGTGTAATATACCTGGGAACAGTGACACAGTGTAATATACCCGGGGCCAGTGTAATATACCTGGGAACACTGACGCAGTATAATATACCCGGGGACAGTGTAATATACCTGGGAACAGTGACGCAGTGTAATATACCCGGAGACAGTGGAATGTACCTGAGGATAGTGACGCGGTGTAATATACCCGGGGATAGTGTAATATACCCGGGGACAGTGAAATCTACCCAGGGACAGTGAAATATACCCGGGGACAGTGTAATATACCTGGGAGCAGTGACGCAGTGTAATATACCCGGGGACAGTGTAATGTACCTGAGGATAGCGACGCGGTGTAATATACCCACGGACAGTGTAATATACCCGGGGACAGTGTAATGTACCTGAGGACAGTGACGCGGTGTAATATACCCGCAGACACTGTAATATACCCGCGGACAGTGTAGTATACCTGGGAACAGTGACGCAGTGTAATATACCCGCGGACAGTGTAATATACCCGGGGACAGTGTAATGTACCTGGGAACAGTGACGCAGTGTAATATACCCGGGGCCAGTGTAATCTACCCGGGGAGCGTGTAATTTACCCGGGAAGAGTATAATTTACCCGCAGACAGTGTAATATACCTGCGGACAGTGTAATATACCTGGGAACAGTGACGCAGTGTAATATACCCTGGGCCAGTGTAATCTACCCGGGGAGAGTGTAATTTACCCGGGAAGAGTATAATTTACCCGCAGACAGTGTAATATACCTGCGGACAGTGTAATATACCTGGGAACAGTGATGCAGGTGTAATATACCCGGGAACAGTGTAATGTACCTGAGGATAGTGACGTGGTGTAATATACCCAGGGAAACTGTAATATACCCGGGGACAGTGAAATATACCCGGGGAGAGTGTAATATACCCGCAGACAGTGTAATATACCTGGGAAGAGTGATGCAGGTGTAATATAGCGGGGGGACAGTGTAATATACCCGGGGACAGTGTAATATACACGGAGTCAGTGACGCAGTGTAATATACCCGGGGGCAGTGTAATATACCGGGGCGACTGTGTAATATACCCGGGGACAGTGTAATATACACGGAGTCAGTGACGCAGTGTAATATACCCGGGGGACAGTGTAATATACCCGGGGACAGTGTAATATACCTGGGAGCAGTGACGCATTGTAATATACCCGGGGACAGTGTAATGTACCTGAAGACAGTGACGCGGTGTAATATACCCGCAGACACTGTAATATACCCGCGGACAGTGTAATATACCTGGGAACAGTGACGCAGTGTAATATACCCGCGGACAGTTTAATATAACCGGGGACAGTGTAATGTACCTGGGAACAGTGACGCAGTGTAATATACCCTGGGCCAGTGTAATTTACCCGGGGAGAGTGTAATTTACCCGGGAAGAGTGTAATTTACCCGCAGACAGTGTAATATACCTGCGGACAGTGTAATATACCTGGGAACAGTGATGCAGGTGTAATATACCCGGGAACAGTGTAATGTACCTGAGGATAGTGACGTGGTGTAATATACCCAGGGAAAGTGTAATATACCTGGGGACAGTGAAATATACCCGGGGAGAGTGTAATATACCCGCAGACAGTGTAATATACCTGGGAAGAGTGATGCAGGTGTAATATACCCGGGAACAGTGTAATGTACCCAGGGACAGTGAAATATACCCGGGGAGAGTGTAATATACCCGCAGACAGTGTAATATACCTGGGAACAGTGACGCGGTGTAATATACCTGAACATAGTGACGCAGTGTAATATACCCAGGGATAGTCTAATATACCTGAGGATAGTGTAATATACCTGAGGATAGAGACGCGGTGTCATATACCCGGGGATGGTGTAATATACCCGGGGACAGTGACGTGGTGTAATATATCCAGGGGCAGTGTAATATACCCAAGGAAAGTGACGCGGTGCAACAAACCCTGGAACAGTGTCATACACCCGGGGACAGGGACGCAGTGTAATTATACCCGGAGACTGTATAATATACCCGGGGACAGTGTAGTAGACCCAGAGACAATGTAATATACCCGGGGACAGAGATGCAGTGTAATATACTGGGGGCAGTGTAATATACCGGAGGAAAGTGACGCAGTGTAATATACCCAAGCACAGTCTAATATACCCGGGGACTGTGTAATATACCCGAGGACAGCGATGCAGTGTAATATACCCGAGGACAGCGATGCAGTGTAATAGACCCAGGGACAATGTAATATACCCAGGGGCAGCGACGCAGTGTAATATTCCGAGGACAGTGTAATGCACCCGCGCACAGTGACGTGGTGTTAAATACCCGGGGACAGTGTAATATACCCAGGGACAGTGTAATATACCCAGGGACAGTATAATAATCAGAGCGACAGTGTAATATAGCTGGGGACAGTGTGATATACCCGGGGACAGTGACGGATTGTAAATATACACCAGCAAGACACAGGAACTGTAACCAGAGCCATGTGTTCCACAGTGTGACAGTACCCACCGAATAACAGCTCCTCATCCTCCCCGTTCCCTCAGACTGACTGCTTCCTTCCTCATCCTCCACTTTCCCTCAGTCTGTCTGCTCCCCTCCTCATCCACCACTTTCCCTTAGACTGACTGCTTCCTTCCTCATCCTCCACTTTCCCTCAGACTGTCTGCTCTCCTCATCCTTCTCTATCCCTCAGACTCACTGCTCCACTCCTCATCCTCCCCTTTCCCTCAGCCTTGTTGCTCTCCTTGGAATCCATAGACTTACTGCTTTACTAGCTCACCTTTAATGTCACACTTTCTGTACCAGGTTATTTCAGAGACTGAGAACCCTAGAAGGAGAATGCACATTGTGCAGAACACCACTGAATTCCTCCCGCCTCTCTGACCCTGATAATGTATCCACTACAAGCATTCCCTACACTTTACCCTTTAACCTGTTCCCCAATTCCAGAGCCTTCCCATCAGCAGAAGCCTTTCATGTGGAACTTTGCCCAAAGCCTTTTGTATTTCCAATGAATGATGAGCCAATGCAATCTCGCCCTGCTTGATGTCCTTCTCTGAGTTGCTGTGCTGTCATTCTTCATTAGGTATCACTGGTGAGCCAGGAGCCAGTGCTTTTCGCTCGCTCGGTGGAGCAGAACATCTCCTATGGCCTTGAGGGGAAGCCAAGAGAGTCGGTTATCGATGCAGCAAAAAGGGCCAATGCACATCGTTTTATCACTGAATTAAAAGATGGATACAATACAGGTTAGGAATGACAGGGAGATATTCCAGTGAACATGGACTGAGGGGAGATTCGATTGAACACGGAGTGAGGGGGTGATTACAGTGAACACGGTGTGAGGGCGGAGAGATTACATTGAACACGGAGTGAGGAGGAGATTCCATTAAACACGGAGTGAGTGGGAGATTACATTGAACACAGAGTGAGGGGGGAGATTCCATTAAACACGGAGTGAGGGGGTGAGATTACAGTGAACACGGACTGAGGGGGGAGATTACATTGAACACGGAGTGTGGACAAAGAGATGACATTGAACACGGAGTGTGGGGGAAGAGATTCCATTGAACACGGAGTGAGGGGCGAGATTACAGTGAACACGGTGTGAGGGGGAGATTCCATTGAACACGGAGTGAGGGGGGAGAGATTACAGTGAACACGGAGTGTGGACAAAGAGATGACATTGAACACGGAGTGTGGACAAAGAGATTACATTGAACACGGAGTGTGGGCAAAGAGATTACATTGAAAGCGGAGTGTGGACGAAGAGATTACATTGAACATGGAGTGAGGGGGGAGATTACATTGAACACGGAGTGTGGACAAAGAGATTCCATTGAACACGGAGTGAGGGGGGAGATGACATTGAACACGGAGTGAGGGGGGAGATTACATTGAACAAGGAGTGAGGGAGGAGAGATTACATTGAACAAGGAGTGAAGGAGGAGAGATTACCTTGAACACGGAGTGAGGGGGAAGAGATGACATTGAACACGGAGTGTGGGCGAAGAGGTTACATTGAACACGGAGTGTGGACAAAAAGATGACATTGAACATGGAGTGTGGGGGAAGAGATTACATTGAACAGGGAGTGAGGGGGAAGAGATTACATTGAACATGGAGTGAGGGGTAAGAGATTACATTGAACAGGGAGTGAGGGGAAGAGATTACATTGAATATGGAGTGAGGGGTAAGAGATTACATTGAACAGGGAGTGAGGGGAAGAGATTACATTGAAAATGGAGTGAGGGGAAGAGATCACATTGAACACGGAGTGTGGGCGAAGAGATTACATTGAACACGGAGTGTGGACAAAGAGATGACATTGAACATGGAGTGTGGGGGAAGAGATTACATTGAACAGGGAGTATGAGAGAAGAGATTACATTGAACAGGGAGTGTGGAAGAAGAGATTACATTGAACATGGAGTGTGGGAGAAGAGATTACATTGAACACGGAGTGTGGGGCAAGAGATTACATTGAACAGGGAGTGAGGGGGAAGAGATTACATTGAACACGCAGTGTGGGGGAAGAGATTACATTGAACATGGAGTGAGGGGCAAGAGATTACATTGAACAGGGAGTGAGGGGGAAGAGATTACATTGAACACGCAGTGTGGGGGAAGAGATGACATTGAACACGGAGTGTGAGGGAAGAGATTACATTGAAAACGGTGTGGGGGAAGAGATTACATTGAACACGGAGTGTGGGGGAAAAGATTACATTGAACAGGGAGTGAGGGGGAAGAGATTACATTGAACACGCAGTGTGGGGGAAGAGATTACATTGAACATGGAGTGAGGGGCAAGAGATTACATTGAACAGGGAGTGAGGGGGAAGAGATTACATTGAACATGGAGTGAGGGGGAAGATTGCATTGAACATGAAGTGTGGGGCAAGAGATTACATTGAACAGGGAGTGAGGGGGAAGAGATTCCATTGAACAGGGAGTGTTGGGGAAGAGAATACATTGAACACGGAGTGTGGGGGAAAAGATTACATTGAACACAGTGTGGGGGAAGAGATTACATTGAACAGGGAGTGTGGGGGAAGAGATTACATTGAACACAGTGTGGGGGAAGAGATTACATTGAATAGGGAGTGAGGGGGAAGAGATTACATTGAACAGGGAGTGAGGGGGAAGAGATTACATTGAACAGGGAGTGTTGGGGAAGAGAATACATTGAACACGGAGTGTGGGGGGAGAGATTACATTGAACACAGTGTGGGGGAAGAGATTACATTGAACACGGAGTGTGGGGGAAGAGATTACATTGAACATGGAGTGTGAGGGAAGAGATTACATGAAAACGGTGTGGGGGAAGAGATTACATTGAACACGGAGTGTGGGGGAAGAGATTACATTGAACACGGAGTGTGGGGGAAGAGATTACATTGAACATGGAGTGAAGGGCAAGAGATTACATTGAACAGGGAGTGAGGGGGAAGAGAATACATTGAACAGGGAGTGTGGGAGAAGAGATTACATTGAACAGGGAGTGTGGGGCAAGAGATTACATTGAACAGGGAGTGTGGGGCAAGAGATTACATTGAACTTGGAGTGAGGGGGAAGAGCTTCCATTGAACATGGAGTGAGGGGGAGGAGATTGCATTGAACATGGAGTGTGGGGCAAGAGATTACATTGAACAGGGAGTGAGGGGGAACAGATTCCATTGAACAGGGAGTGTTGGGGAAGAGATTACATTGAATAGGGAGTGAGGGGGAAGAGATTACATTGAACAGGGAGTGTTGGGGAAGGGAATACATTGAACACGGAGTGTGGGGGAAGAGATTACATTGAACACAGTGTGGGGAAAGAGATTACATTGAACACGGAGTGTGGGGGAAGAGATTACATTGAACATGGAGTGTGAGGGAAGAGATTACATGAAAACGGTGTGGGGGAAGAGATTACATTGAACAGGGAGTGTGGGGGAAGAGATTACATTCAACACGGAGTGTGGGGGAAGAGATTACATTGAACAGGGAGTGTGGGGCAAGAGATTACATTGAACAGGGAGTGAGGGGGAAGAGATTACATTGAACAGGGAGTGTTGGGGAAGAGAATACATTGAACACGGAGTGTGGGGGAAGAGATTACATTGAACACAGTGTGGGGGAAGAGATTACATTGAACACGGAGTGTGGGGGAAGAGATTACATTGAACATGGACTGTGAGGGAAGAGATTACATGAAAACGGTGTGGGGGAAGAGATTACATTGAACACGGAGTGTTGGGGAAGAGATTACATTGAACACGGAGTGTGGGGGAAGAGATTACATTGAACATGGAGTGAGGGGCAAGAGATTACATTGAACAGGGAGTGAGGGGGAAGAGAATACATTGAACAGGGAGTGTGGGAGAAGAGATTATTTTGAACAGGGAGTGTGGGGCAAGAGATTACATTGAACAGGGAGTGTGGGGGAAGAGATTCCATTGAACAGGGAGTGTTGGCGAAGAGAATCCATTGAACACGGAGTGTGGGGGAAGAAATTACATTGAACACAGTGTGGGGGAAGAGATTACATTGAATAGGGAGTGAGGGGGAAGAGATTACATTGAACAGGGAGTGAGGGGGAAGAGATTACATTGAACAGGGAGTGTTGGGGAAGAGAATACATTGAACACGGAGTGTGGGGGAAGAGATTACATTGAACACAGTGTGGGGGAAGAGATTACATTGAACACGGAGTGTGGGGGAAGAGATTACATTGAACATGGAGTGTGAGGGATGAGATTACATGAAAACGGTGTGGGGGAAGAGATTACATTGAACACGGAGTGTGGGGGAAGAGATTACATTGAACACGGAGTGTGGGGGAAGAGATTACATTGAACATGGAGTGAAGGGCAAGAGATTACATTGAACAGGGAGTGAGGGGGAAGAGAATACATTGAACATGGAGTGTGGGGCAAGAGATTACATTGAACAGGGAGTGAGGGGGAACAGATTCCATTGAACAGGGAGTGTTGGGGAAGAGATTACATTGAACAGGGAGTGTTGGGGAAGAGAATACATTGAACACGGAGTGTGGGGGAAGAGATTACATTGAACACAGTGTGGGGGAAGAGATTACATTGAACACGGAGTGTGGGGGAAGAGATTACATTGAACATGGAGTGTGAGGGAAGAGATTACATGAAAACGGTGTGGGGGAAGGGATTACATTGAACAGGGAGTGTGGGGGAAGAGATTACATTGAACACGGAGTGTGGGGGAAGAGATTACATTGAACAGGGAGTGTGGGGCAAGAGATTACATTGAACAGGGAGTGAGGGGGAAGAGATTACATTGAACATGGAGTGAGGGGCAAGAGATTACATTGAACAGGGAGTGAGGGGGAAGAGATTACATTGAACATGGAGTGAGGGGGAAGATTGCATTGAACATGAAGTGTGGGGCAAGAGATTACATTGAACAGGGAGTGAGGGGGAAGAGATTCCATTGAACAGGGAGTGTTGGGGAAGAGAATACATTGAACACGGAGTGTGGGGGAAAAGATTACATTGAACACAGTGTGGGGGAAGAGATTACATTGAACAGGGAGTGTGGGGGAAGAGATTACATTGAACACAGTGTGGGGGAAGAGATTACATTGAATAGGGAGTGAGGGGGAAGAGATTACATTGAACAGGGAGTGAGGGGGAAGAGATTACATTGAACAGGGAGTGTTGGGGAAGAGAATACATTGAACACGGAGTGTGGGGGGAGAGATTACATTGAACACAGTGTGGGGGAAGAGATTACATTGAACACGGAGTGTGGGGGAAGAGATTACATTGAACATGGAGTGTGAGGGAAGAGATTACATGAAAACGGTGTGGGGGAAGAGATTACATTGAACACGGAGTGTGGGGGAAGAGATTACATTGAACACGGAGTGTGGGGGAAGAGATTACATTGAACATGGAGTGAAGGGCAAGAGATTACATTGAACAGGGAGTGAGGGGGAAGAGAATACATTGAACAGGGAGTGTGGGAGAAGAGATTACATTGAACAGGGAGTGTGGGGCAAGAGATTACATTGAACAGGGAGTGTGGGGCAAGAGATTACATTGAACTTGGAGTGAGGGGGAAGAGCTTCCATTGAACATGGAGTGAGGGGGAGGAGATTGCATTGAACATGGAGTGTGGGGCAAGAGATTACATTGAACAGGGAGTGAGGGGGAACAGATTCCATTGAACAGGGAGTGTTGGGGAAGAGATTACATTGAATAGGGAGTGAGGGGGAAGAGATTACATTGAACAGGGAGTGTTGGGGAAGGGAATACATTGAACACGGAGTGTGGGGGAAGAGATTACATTGAACACAGTGTGGGGAAAGAGATTACATTGAACACGGAGTGTGGGGGAAGAGATTACATTGAACATGGAGTGTGAGGGAAGAGATTACATGAAAACGGTGTGGGGGAAGAGATTACATTGAACAGGGAGTGTGGGGGAAGAGATTACATTCAACACGGAGTGTGGGGGAAGAGATTACATTGAACAGGGAGTGTGGGGCAAGAGATTACATTGAACAGGGAGTGAGGGGGAAGAGATTACATTGAACAGGGAGTGTTGGGGAAGAGAATACATTGAACACGGAGTGTGGGGGAAGAGATTACATTGAACACAGTGTGGGGGAAGAGATTACATTGAACACGGAGTGTGGGGGAAGAGATTACATTGAACATGGACTGTGAGGGAAGAGATTACATGAAAACGGTGTGGGGGAAGAGATTACATTGAACACGGAGTGTTGGGGAAGAGATTACATTGAACACGGAGTGTGGGGGAAGAGATTACATTGAACATGGAGTGAGGGGCAAGAGATTACATTGAACAGGGAGTGAGGGGGAAGAGAATACATTGAACAGGGAGTGTGGGAGAAGAGATTATTTTGAACAGGGAGTGTGGGGCAAGAGATTACATTGAACAGGGAGTGTGGGGGAAGAGATTCCATTGAACAGGGAGTGTTGGCGAAGAGAATCCATTGAACACGGAGTGTGGGGGAAGAAATTACATTGAACACAGTGTGGGGGAAGAGATTACATTGAATAGGGAGTGAGGGGGAAGAGATTACATTGAACAGGGAGTGAGGGGGAAGAGATTACATTGAAGAGGGAGTGTTGGGGAAGAGAATACATTGAACACGGAGTGTGGGGGAAGAGATTACTTTGAACACAGTGTGGGGGAAGAGATTACATTGAACACGGAGTGTGGGGGAAGAGATTACATTGAACATGGAGTGTGAGGGAAGAGATTACATGAAAACGGTGTGGGGGAAGAGATTACATTGAACACGGAGTGTGGGGGAAGAGATTACATTGAACACGGAGTGTGGGGGAAGAGATTACATTGAACATGGAGTGAAGGGCAAGAGATTACATTGAACAGGGAGTGAGGGGGAAGAGAATACATTGAACAGGGAGTGTGGGAGAAGAGATTACATTGAACAGGGAGTGTGGGGCAAGAGATTACATTGAACAGGGAGTGTGGGGCATGAGATTACATTGAACTTGGAGTGAGGGGGAAGAGCTTCCATTGAACATGGAGTGAGGGGGAGGAGATTGCATTGAACATGGAGTGTGGGGCAAGAGATTACATTGAACAGGGAGTGAGGGGGAACAGATTCCATTGAACAGGGAGTGTTGGGGAAGAGATTACATTGAACAGGGAGTGTTGGGGAAGAGAATACATTGAACACGGAGTGTGGGGGAAGAGATTACATTGAACACAGTGTGGGGGAAGAGATTACATTGAACACGGAGTGTGGGGGAAGAGATTACATTGAACATGGAGTGTGAGGGAAGAGATTACATGAAAACGGTGTGGGGGAAGGGATTACATTGAACAGGGAGTGTGGGGGAAGAGATTACATTGAACACGGAGTGTGGGGGAAGAGATTACATTGAACAGGGAGTGTGGGGCAAGAGATTACATTGAACAGGGAGTGAGGGGGAAGAGATTACATTGCACAGGGAGTGTGGGGGAAGAGATTACATTGAACAGGGAGTGTGGGGCAAGAGATTACATTGAACAGGGAGTGAGGGGGAAGAGATTACATTGAACAGGGAGTGTTGGGGAAGAGAATACATTGAACACGGAGTGTGGGGGAAGAGATTACATTGAACACGGAGTGTGGGGGAAGAGATTACATTGAACATGGAGTGTGAGGGAAGAGATTACATGAAAACGGTGTGGGGGAAGAGATTACATTGAACACGGAGTGTGGGGGAAGAGATTACATTGAACACGGAGTGTGGGGGAAGAGATTACATTGAACATGGAGTGAAGGGCAAGAGATTACATTGAACAGGGAGTGAGGGGGAAGAGAATACATTGAACAGGGAGTGTGGGAGAAGAGATTACATTGAACAGGGAGTGTGGGGCAAGAGATTACATTGAACAGGGAGTGTGGGGCAAGAGATTACATTGAACTTGGAGTGAGGGGGAAGAGCTTCCATTGAACATGGAGTGAGGGGGAGGAGATTGCATTGAACATGGAGTGTGGGGCAAGAGATTACATTGAACAGGGAGTGAGGGGGAACAGATTCCATTGAACAGGGAGTGTTGGGGAAGAGATTACATTGAACAGGGAATGTTGGGGAAGAGAATACATTGAACACGGAGTGTGGGGGAAGAGATTACATTGAACACAGTGTGGGGGAAGAGATTACATTGAACACGGAGTGTGGGGGAAGAGATTACATTGAACATGGAGTGTGAGGGAAGAGATTACATGAAAACGGTGTGGGGGAAGAGATTACATTGAACAGGGAGTGTGGGGGAAGAGATTACATTGAACACGGAGTGTGGGGGAAGAGATTACATTGAACAGGGAGTGTGGGGCAAGAGATTACATTGAACAGGGAGTGAGGGGGAAGAGATTACATTGCACAGGGAGTGTGGGGGAAGAGATTACATTGAACAGGGAGTGTGGGGCAAGAGATTACATTGAACAGGGAGTGAGGGGGAAGAGATTACATTGAACAGGGAGTGTTGGGGAAGAGAATACATTGAACACGGAGTGTGGGGGAAGAGATTACATTGAACACAGTGTGGGGGAAGAGATTACATTGAACACGGAGTGTGGGGGAAGAGATTACATTGAACATGGAGTGTGAGGGAAGAGATTACATGAAAACGGTGTGGGGGAAGAGATTACATTGAACACGGAGTGTTGGGGAAGAGATTACATTGAACACGGAGTGTGGGGGAAGAGATTACATTGAACATGGAGTGAGGGGCAAGAGATTACATTGAACAGGGAGTGAGGAGGAAGAGAATACATTGAACAGGGAGTGTGGGAGAAGAGATTATTTTGAACAGGGAGTGTGGGGCAAGAGATTACATTGAACAGGGAGTGTGGGGGAAGAGATTCCATTGAACAGGGAGTGTTGGCGAAGAGAATCCATTGAACACGGAGTGTGGGGGAAGAAATTACATTGAACACAGTGTGGGGGAAGAGATTACATTGAATAGGGAGTGAGGGGGAAGAGATTACATTGAACAGGGAGTGAGGGGGAAGAGATTACATTGAACAGGGAGTGTTGGGGAAGAGAATACATTGAACACGGAGTGTGGGGGAAGAGATTACATTGAACACAGTGTGGGGGAAGAGATTACATTGAACACGGAGTGTGGGGGAAGAGATTACATTGAACATGGAGTGTGAGGGAAGAGATTACATGAAAACGGTGTGGGGGAAGAGATTACATTGAACACGGAGTGTGGGGGAAGAGATTACATTGAACAGGGAGTGTGGGGCAAGAGATTACATTGAACAGGGAGTGAGGGGGAAGAGATTACATTGAACAGGGAGTGAGGGGGAAGAGAATACATTGAACAGGGAGTGTGGGAGAAGAGATTACATTGAACAGGGAGTGTGGGGCAAGAGATTACATTGAACAGGGAGTGTGGGGCAAGAGATTACATTGAACTTGGAGTGAGGGGGAAGAGCTTCCATTGAACATGGAGTGAGGGGGAAGAGATTCCATTGAACATGGAGTGAGGGGGAAGAGATTCCATTGAACAGGGAGTGTTGGGGAAGAGATTACATTGAACATGGAGTGTTGGGGAAGAGATTACATTGAACACGGAGTGTGAGGCAAGAGATTACATTGAACAGGGAGTGTGGGGGAAGAGATTACATTGAACACGGAGTGAGGGTGAAGAGATTACATTGAACAGGGAGTGTGGGTGAAGAGATTACATTGAACATCGAGTGAGGGGGAAGAGATTACATTGAACAGGGAGTGTGGGGGAAGAGATTACATTGAACATGGACTGAGGGGCAAGAGATTACATTGAACAGGGAGTGAGGGGGAAGAGATTACATTGAACATGGAGTGAGGGGGAAGAGATTGCATTGAACATGGAGTGTGGGAGAAGAGATTACATTGAACAGGGAGTGTGGGGCAAGAGATTACATTGAAATTGGATTGAGGGGGAAGAGAATCCATTGAACATGGAGTGTGGGGCAAGAGATTCCGTTGAACAGGGAGTGAGGGGGAAGAGATTACATTGAACAGGGTGTGAGGGGAAGAGATTACATTGAACATGGAGTGAGGGGGAAGAGATTACATTGAACAGGGAGTGAGGGGCAAGAGATTACATTGAACAGGGAGTGAGGGGGAAGAGATACCATTGAACAGGGAGTGAGGGGGAAGAGATTACATTGAACAGGGAGTGTTGGGGAAGAGAATACATTGAACACGGAGTGTGGAGTAAGAGATTACATTGAACAGGGTGTGTGAGGCAAGAGATTACATTGAACAGGGAGTGTGGGGGAAGAGATTTCATTGAACAGGGAGTGAGGGGGAAGAGATTACATTGAACACGGAGTGTGAGGCAAGAGATTACATTGAACAGGGAGCGTGGGGGAAGAGATTACATTGAACACGGATTGAGGGGGAAGAGCTCACATTGAACACTGAGTGAGGGGTAAGAGATTACATTGAACACGGAGTGAGGGTGAAGAGATTACATTGAACACGGAGTGTGGGGAAGAGATTACATTGAGCAGGAAGTGTGGGGGATGAGATTACATTGCACACAGAGTGAGGGGCAAATGATACATTGAGTTGGTCTGTCTCGAAGCTGTCAGGATTGAGTCCTGTTGCAGGCAGTACCTTGTCGTAAAGCTGCTCCCCCTCTCTCTGTCAGTCCCCTCTGACCTGCCCTGTCCTCTCTGAACCCATAGATGCCGGCGAGAAGGGCGGCCAGCTCTCCGGGGGGCAGAAACAGCGAGTGGCCATCGCACGAGCTCTGATCCGAGACCCCCGGGTACTGATCCTGGATGATGCCACCAGCTGCCTGGACACTGAGAGTGAACACATGGTGAGTACTGGAGTCACTGTCACTCCTAATAGTGGGGACAGGAAGAGTGAACACACGGTGAGTGCTGGAGTCACTGTCACTCCTGATAGTGGGGACAGGGAGAGTGAACACACGGTGAATAATGGAGTCACTGTCACTCCTGATATGGGGACAGAGAGAGTCAACACATGGTGAGTGCTGGAGTCACTGTCACTCCTGATATTGGGGACAGGGAGAGTGAACACACGGTGAGTACTGGAGTCACTGTCACTCCTGATAGTGCGGCAGGGAGAGTCAACACACGGTGAGTGCTGGAGTCACTGTCACTCCTGATAGTGGGGACAGGGAGAGTGAACACATGATGAGTGCTGGAGTCACTGTCACTCCTGATAGTGGGGACAGGGAGAGTGAACACATGATGAGTGCTGGGGTCATTGTCACTCCTGATATTGCGGACAGGGAGAGTCAACACATGGCGAGTAGTGGAGTCACTGTCACTCCTGATATAGGGACAGAGAGAGTCAACACATGGTGAGTGCTGGAGTCACTGTCACTCCTGATATTGGGGACAGAGAGAGTGAACACACGGTGAATAATGGAGTCACTGTCACTCCTGATATTGGGGACAGGGAGAGTGAACACACGGTGAGTACTGGAGTCACTGTCACTCCTGATACTGGGGACAGAGAGAGTGAACACACGGTAAATAATGGAGTCACTGTCACTCCTGATCTTGGGGACGGGGTGAGTGAACACTCGGTGAATACTGGAGTCACTGTCACTCCTGATCATGGGGACAGGGAGAGTGAACACACGGTGAGTACTGGAGTCACTGTCACTCCTGATAGTGGGGAGAGGGAGAGTGAGGACACGGCGAATACTGGAGGCACTGTCACTCCTGATAGTGGGGACAGGGAGAGTGAATACACGCTGAATAATGGAGTCACTGTCACTCCTGATATTGGGGACAGGGAGAGTGAACACATGGTGACTACTGTAATCACAGGCACTCCTGATAATGAGGACAGGGAGAGTGAACACACGATGAATACTGGAGTCACTGTCACTCCTGATACTGGGGACAGAGAGAGTGAACACACGGTGAATAATGGAGTTACTGTCACTCCTGATCTTGGGGACGTGGAGAGTGAACACTCGGTGAATACTGGAGTCACTTTCACTCCTGATATTGGGACAGGGAGAGTGAACACACAGTGAATACTGGAGTCACTGTCACTCCTGATCTTGGGGACAGGGAGAGTGAACACACAGTGAATACTGGAGTCACTGTCTTTCCTGATATTGGGGACAGGGAGAGTGAACACACGGTGAGTACTGGAGTCACTGTCACTCCTGATAGTGGGGACAGAGAGACTGAACACACGGTGAGTACTGGAGTCACTGTCACTCCTGATACTGGGGACAGAGAGAGTGAACACACGGTGAATAATGGAGTCTCTGTCACTCCTGATCTTGGGGACGGGGAGAGAGAACACTCGGTGAATACTGGAGTCACTGTCACTCCTGATATTGGGGACAGGGAGAGTGAACACATGGTGACTACTGTAATCACAGGCACTCCTGATAATGAGGACAGGGAGAGTGAACACACGGTGAGTACTGGAGTCACTGTCACTCCTGATACTGGGTACAGAGAGAGTAAACACACGGTGAATAATGGAGTCACTGTCACTCCTGATCTTGGGGACGGGGAGAGTGAACACTCAGTGAATACTGGAGTCACTGTCACTCTTGATCTTGGGGACAGGGAGAGTGAACACACAGTGAATACTGGAGTCACTGTCTTTCCTGATATTGGGGACAGGGAGAGTGAACACCCGGTGAATAATGGAGTCACTGTCACTCCTGATCATGGGGACAGGGAGAGTGAACACACAGTGAGTACTGGAGTCACTGTCACTCCTGAAAGTGGGGACAGGAAGAGTGAACACACGCTAAATAATGGAGTCACTGTCACTCCTGATCATGGGGACAGGGAGAGTGAACACACGATGAATACTGGAGTCACTGTCACTCCTGATACTGGGGACAGAGAGAGTGAACACATAGTGAGTACTGGAGTCACTGTCACTCCTGATAGTGGGGACAGGGAGAGTGAATACACAGTGAGTACTGGAGTCACTGTCACTCCTGATAGTGGGGACAGGGAGAGTGAATACACGGCGAATACTGGAGTCACTGTCACTCCTGATAGTGGGGACAGGGAGAGTGAACACACAGTGAGTACTGGAGTCACTGTCACTCCTGATAGTGGGGACAGGGAGAGTGAATACACAGTGAGTACTGGAGTCACTGTCACTCCTGATAGTGGGGACAGGGAGAGTGAATACACGGCGAATACTGGAGTCACTGTCACTCCTGATAGTGGGGACAGGGAGAGTGAATACACGGTGAATAATGGAGTCACTGTCACTCCTGATATTGGGGACAGAGAGAGTGAACACACGGTGAGTACTGGAGTCACTGTCACTCCTGATATTGGGGACAGGGAGAGTGAACACACAGTGAATACTGGAGTCACTGTCTTTCCTGATATTGGGGACAGGGAGAGTGAACACCCGGTGAATAATGGAGTCACTGTCACTCCTGATCATGGGGACAGGGAGAGTGAACACACAGTGAGTACTGGAGTCACTGTCACTCCTGAAAGTGGGGACAGGAAGAGTGAACACACGCTAAATAATGGAGTCACTGTCACTCCTGATCATGGGGACAGGGAGAGTGAACACACGATGAATACTGGAGTCACTGTCACTCCTGATACTGGGGACAGAGAGAGTGAACACATAGTGAGTACTGGAGTCACTGTCACTCCTGATAGTGGGGACAGGGAGAGTGAATACACAGTGAGTACTGGAGTCACTGTCACTCCTGATAGTGGGGACAGGGAGAGTGAACACACGGTGAATACTGGAGTCACTGTCACTCCTGATCTTGGGGACAGGGAGAGTGAACACATGGTGACTACTGTAATCACAGGCACTCCTGATAATGAGGACAGGGAGAGTGAACACACGATGAATACTGGAGTCACTGTCACTCCTGATACTGGGGACAGAGAGAGTGAACACACGGTGAATAATGGAGTCACTGTCACTCCTGATACTGGGGACAGAGAGAGTGAACACACGGTAAATAATGGAGTCACTGTCACTCCTGATCTTGGGGACGGGGTGAGTGAACACTCGGTGAATACTGGAGTCACTGTCACTCCTGATCATGGGGACAGGGAGAGTGAACACACGGTGAGTACTGGAGTCACTGTCACTCCTGATAGTGGGGAGAGGGAGAGTGAGGACACGGCGAATACTGGAGGCACTGTCACTCCTGATAGTGGGGACAGGGAGAGTGAATACACGCTGAATAATGGAGTCACTGTCACTCCTGATATTGGGGACAGGGAGAGTGAACACATGGTGACTACTGTAATCACAGGCACTCCTGATAATGAGGACAGGGAGAGTGAACACACGATGAATACTGGAGTCACTGTCACTCCTGATACTGGGGACAGAGAGAGTGAACACACGGTGAATAATGGAGTTACTGTCACTCCTGATCTTGGGGACGTGGAGAGTGAACACTCGGTGAATACTGGAGTCACTTTCACTCCTGATATTGGGACAGGGAGAGTGAACACACAGTGAATACTGGAGTCACTGTCACTCCTGATCTTGGGGACAGGGAGAGTGAACACACAGTGAATACTGGAGTCACTGTCTTTCCTGATATTGGGGACAGGGAGAGTGAACACACGGTGAGTACTGGAGTCACTGTCACTCCTGATAGTGGGGACAGAGAGACTGAACACACGGTGAGTACTGGAGTCACTGTCACTCCTGATACTGGGGACAGAGAGAGTGAACACACGGTGAATAATGGAGTCTCTGTCACTCCTGATCTTGGGGACGGGGAGAGAGAACACTCGGTGAATACTGGAGTCACTGTCACTCCTGATATTGGGGACAGGGAGAGTGAACACATGGTGACTACTGTAATCACAGGCACTCCTGATAATGAGGACAGGGAGAGTGAACACACGGTGAGTACTGGAGTCACTGTCACTCCTGATACTGGGTACAGAGAGAGTAAACACACGGTGAATAATGGAGTCACTGTCACTCCTGATCTTGGGGACGGGGAGAGTGAACACTCAGTGAATACTGGAGTCACTGTCACTCTTGATCTTGGGGACAGGGAGAGTGAACACACAGTGAATACTGGAGTCACTGTCTTTCCTGATATTGGGGACAGGGAGAGTGAACACCCGGTGAATAATGGAGTCACTGTCACTCCTGATCATGGGGACAGGGAGAGTGAACACACAGTGAGTACTGGAGTCACTGTCACTCCTGAAAGTGGGGACAGGAAGAGTGAACACACGCTAAATAATGGAGTCACTGTCACTCCTGATCATGGGGACAGGGAGAGTGAACACACGATGAATACTGGAGTCACTGTCACTCCTGATACTGGGGACAGAGAGAGTGAACACATAGTGAGTACTGGAGTCACTGTCACTCCTGATAGTGGGGACAGGGAGAGTGAATACACAGTGAGTACTGGAGTCACTGTCACTCCTGATAGTGGGGACAGGGAGAGTGAATACACGGCGAATACTGGAGTCACTGTCACTCCTGATAGTGGGGACAGGGAGAGTGAACACACAGTGAGTACTGGAGTCACTGTCACTCCTGATAGTGGGGACAGGGAGAGTGAATACACAGTGAGTACTGGAGTCACTGTCACTCCTGATAGTGGGGACAGGGAGAGTGAATACACGGCGAATACTGGAGTCACTGTCACTCCTGATAGTGGGGACAGGGAGAGTGAATACACGGTGAATAATGGAGTCACTGTCACTCCTGATATTGGGGACAGAGAGAGTGAACACACGGTGAGTACTGGAGTCACTGTCACTCCTGATATTGGGGACAGGGAGAGTGAACACTCGGGGAATACTGCAGTCACTGTCACTCCTGATATTGGGGACAGGGAGAGTGAACACACAGTGAATAATGGAGTCACTGTCACTCCTGATATTGGGGAGAGGCAGAGTGAACACACGGTGAATACTGGAGTTCATGTCACTCCTGATATTGGGGACAGGGAGAGTGAACACACGGTGAATACTGGAGTCACTGTCACTCCTGATCTTGGGGACGGGGAGAGTGAACACTCGGTGAATACTGGAGTCACTTTCACTCCTGATATTGGGACAGGGAGAGTGAACACACAGTGAATACTGGAGTCACTGTCACTCCTGATCTTGGGGACATGGAGAGTGAACACACAGTGAATACTGGAGTCTCTGTCTTTCCTGATATTGGGGACAGGGAGAGTGAACACACAGTGAGTACTGGAGTCACTGTCAGTCCTGATAGTGGGGACAGGGAGAGTGAATACACAGTGAGTACTGGAGTCAATGTCACTCCTGATAGTGGGGACAGGGAGAGTGAATACACGGCGAATACTGGAGTCACTGTCACTCCTGATCTTGGGGACAGGGAGAGTGAATACACGGTGAATAATGGAGTCACTGTCACTCCTGATATTGGGGACAGAGAGAGTGAACACACGGTGAGTACTGGAGTCACTGTCACTCCTGATATTAGGGACAGGGAGAGCGAACACTCGGGGAATAATGGAGTCACTGTCATTCCTGATATTGGGGACAGGCAGAGTGAACACACGGTGAATACTGGAGTTCATGTCACTCCTGATATTGGGGACAGGGAGAGTGAACACACGGTGAATACTGGAGTCACTGTCACTCCTGATCTTGGGGACGGGGAGAGTGAATACTCGGTGAATACTGGAGTCACTTTCACTCCTGATATTGGGACAGGGAGAGTGAACACACAGTGAATACTGGAGTCACTGTCACTCCTGATCTTGAGGACAGGGAGAGTGAACACACAGTGAATACTGGAGTCACTGTCTTTCCTGATATTGGGGACAGGGAGAGTCAACACACGGTGAGTACTGGAGTCACTGTCACTCCTGATAGTGGGGACAGAGAGAGTGAACACACAGTGAGTACTGGAGTCACTGTCACGCCTGATATTGGGGACAGGGAGAGTGAACACACGGTGAATACTGGAGTCACTGGCACTCCTGATAGTGGCGCCAGGGAGAGTGAACACACAGTGCATACTGGAGTCACTGGCACTCCTGATAGTGGGGACAGGGAGAGTGAACACACAGTGAATACTGGAGTCACTGTCTTTCCTGATATTGGGGACAGGGAGAGTGAACACCCGGTGAATAATGGAGTCACTGTCACTCCTGATCATGGGGACAGGGAGAGTGAACACACGCTAAATAATGGAGTCACTGTCGCTCCTGATACTGGGGACAGAGAGAGTGAACACACGGTGAATACTGGAGTCACTGTCACTCCTGATCTTGGGGACAGGGAGAGTGAACACACAGTGAATACTGGAGTCACTGTCTTTCCTGATATTGGGGACAGGGAGAGTGAACACCCGGTGAATAATGGAGTCACTGTCACTCCTGATCATGGGGACAGGGAGAGTGAACACACAGTGAGTACTGGAGTCACTGTCACTCCTGATAGTGGGGACAGGGAGAGTGAATACACGGCGAATACTGGAGTCACTGTCACTCCTGTTATTGGGGACAGGGAGAATGAACACCCGGTGAATAATGGAGTCACTGTCACTCCTGATCATGGGGACAGGGAGAGTGAACACACAGTGAGTACTGGAGTCACTGTCACTCCTGATAGTGGTGACAGAGAGAGTGAATACACGGCGAAAACTGGAGTCACTGTCTTTCCTGATATTGGGGACAGGGAGAGTGAACACCCGGTGAATAATGGAGTCACTGTCACTCCTGATCATGGGGACAGGGAGAGTGAACACACGCTAAATAATGGAGTCACTGTCACTCCTGATCATGGGGACAGGGAGAGTGAACACACGATGAATACTGGAGTCACTGTCACTCCTGATCATGGGGACAGGGAGAGTGAACACACGGTGAGTACTGGAGTCACTGTCACTCCTGATAATGGGAACAGGGAGAGTGAATACACAGTGAGTACTGGAGTCACTGTCACTCCTGATAGTGGGGACAGGGAGAGTGAATACACGGCGAATACTGGAGTCACTGTCACTCCTGATAGCGGGGACAGGGAGAGTGAATACACGGTGAATAATGGAGTCACTGTCACTCCTGATATTGGGGACAGAGAGAGTGAACACACGGTGAGTACTGGAGTCACTGTCACTCCTGATATTGGGGACAGGGAGAGTGAACACACGGTGAATACTGGAGTCACTGTCACTCCTGATATTGGGGACAGGGAGAGTGAACACACGGTCAGTACTGGAGTCACTGTCACTCCTGATATTGGGGACAGGCAGAGTGAACACACGGTGAATACTGGAGTTCATGTCACTCCTGATATTGGGGACAGGGAGAGTGAACACACGGTGAATACTGGAGTCACTGTCACTCCTGATATTGGGGACTGAGAGAGTGAATACACAGTGAGTACTGGAGTCACTGTCACTCCTGATATTGAGGAGTGAGAGAGTGAACACATGATGAGTACTGGAGTCACTGTCACTCCTGATAGTGAGGACAGGGAGAGTGAACACTCGTTGAGTACTAGAGTCACTGTCACTCCTGATAGTGGGGACAGGGAGTGTGAACACACGGTGAATACTGGAGTCACTGTCACTCCTAATATTGGGGACAGGGAGAGTGAACACACGGTGAGTACTGGAGTCACTGTCACTCCTGATATTGGGGACAGGCAGAGTGAACACACGGTGAATACTGGAGTTCATGTCACTCCTGATATTGGGGACAGGGAGAGTGAACACACGGTGAATACTGGAGTCACTGTCACTCCTGATATTGGGGACACGGAGAGTGAACACACAGTGAATACTGGAGTCACTGTCACTCCTGATATTGGGGACTGAGAGAGTGAATACACAGTGAGTACTGGAGTCACTGTCACTCCTGATATTGGGGACTGAGAGAGTGAACACACGGTGAGTACTGGAGTCACTGTCACTCCTGATAGTGAGGACAGGGAGAGTGAACACTCGTTGAGTACTGGAGTCACTGTCACTCCTGATAGTGGGGACAGGAAGAGTGAACACACGCTAAATAATGGAGTCACTGTCACTCCTGATCATGGGGACAGGGAGAGTGAACACACGATGAATACTGGAGTCACTGTCACTCCTGATACTGGGGACAGAGAGAGTGAACACACGGTGAATAATGGAGTCACTGTCACTCCTGATCTTGGGGACGGGGAGAGTGAACACTCGGTGAATACTGGAGTCACTGTCACTCCTGATCATGGGACAGGGAGAGTGAACACACAGTGAGTACTGGAGTCACTGTCACTCCTGACAGTGGGGACAGGGAGAGTGAATACACGGCGAATACTGGAGTCACTGTCACTCCTGACAGTGGGGACAGGGAGAGTGAATACACGGTGAATAATGGAGTCACTGTCACTCCTGATATTGGGGACAGAGAGAGTGAACACACGGTGAGTACTGGAGTCACTGTCACTCCTGATATTGGGGACAGGGAGAGTGAACACTCGGGGAATACTGCAGTCACTGTCACTCCTGATATTGGGGACAGGGAGAGTGAACACACAGTGAATAATGGAGTCACTGTCACTCCTGATATTGGGGACAGGCAGAGTGAACACACGGTGAATACTGGAGTTCATGTCACTCCTGATATTGGGGACAGGGAGAGTGAACACACGGTGAATACTGGAGTCACTGTCACTCCTGATCTTGGGGACGGGGAGAGTGAACACTCGGTGAATACTGGAGTCACTTTCACTCCTGATATTGGGACAGGGAGAGTGAACACACAGTGAATACTGGAGTCACTGTCAGTCCTGATCTTGGGGACAGGGAGAGTGAACACACAGTGAATACTGGAGTCACTGTCTTTCCTGATATTGGGGACAGGGAGAGTGAACACACGATGAATACTGGAGTCACTGTCACTCCTGATACTGGGGACAGAGAGAGTGAACACACGGTGAATAATGGAGTCACTGTCACTCCTGATCTTGGGGACGGGGAGAGTGAACACTCGGTGAATACCGGAGTCACTGTCACTCCTGATCTTGGGGACAGGGAGAGTGAACACACGTTGAATACTGGAGTTCATGTCACTCCTGATATTGGGGACAGGGAGAGTGAACACACGGTGAATACTGGAGTCACTGTCACTCCTGATCTTGGGGACGGGGAGAGTGAACACTCGGTGAATACTGGAGTCACTTTCCCTCCTGATATTGGGACAGGGAGAGTGAACACACAGTGAATACTGGAGTCACTGTCACTCCTGATCTTGGGGACAGGGAGAGTGAACACACAGTGAATACTGGAGTCACTGTCTTTCCTGATATTGGGGACAGGGAGAGTGAACACACGGTGAGTACTGGAGTCACTGTCACTCCTGATAGTGGGGACAGAGAGAGTGAACACACGGTGAGTACTGGAGTCACTGTCACTCCTGATATTGGGGACAGGGAGAGTGAACACACGGTGAATACTGGAGTCACTGGCACTCCTGATAGTGGGGACAGGGAGAGTGAACACACAGTGAATACTGGAGTCACTGTCACTCCTGATCATGGGGACAGGGAGAGTGAACACACAGTGAATACTGGAGTCACTGTCTTTCCTGATATTGGGGACAGGGAGAGTGAACACCCGGTGAATAATGGAGTCACTGTCACTCCTGATCATGGGGACAGGGAGAGTGAACACACGACGAATACTGGAGTCACTGTCGCTCCTGATACTGGGGACAGAGAGAGTGAACACACGGTGAATAATGGAGTCACTGTCACTCCTGATCTTGGGGACGGGGTGAGTGAACACTCGGTGAATACTGGAGTCACTGTCACTCCTGATCATGGGGACAGGGAGAGTGAACACACAGTGAGTACTGGAGTCACTGTCACTCCTGATAGTGGGAACAGGGAGAGTGAATACACAGTGAGTACTGGAGTCACTGTCACTCCTGATAGTGGGGACAGGGAGAGTGAATACACTGCGAATACTGGAGTCACTGTCACTCCTGATAGGGGGGACAGGGAGAGTGAATACACGCTGAATAATGGAGTCACTGTCACTCCTGATATTGGGGACAGGGAGAGTGAACACATGGTGACTACTGTAATCACAGGCACTCCTGATAGTGAGGACAGGGAGAGTGAACACACGATGAATACTGGAGTCACTGTCACTCCTGATACTGGGGACAGAGAGAGTGAACACACGGTGAATAATGGAGTCACTGTCACTCCTGATCTTGGAGACGGGGAGAGTGAACACTCGGTGAAGACTGGAGTCACTGTCACTCCTGATCTTGGGGACAGGGAGAGTGAACACACAGTGAATACTGGAGTCACTGTCGTTCCTGATATTGGGGACAGGGAGCGTGAACACCCGGTGAATAACGGAGTTACTGTCACTCCTGATCATGGGGACAGGGAGAGTGAACACACAGTGAGTACTGGAGTCACTGTCACTCCTGATAGTGGGGACAGGGAGAGTGAATACACGGTGAATACTGGAGTCACTGTCACTCTTGATCTTGGGGACAGGGAGAGTGAACACACAGTGAATACTGGAGTCACTGTCACTCCTGATCTTGGGGACGGGGTGAGTGAACACTCGGTGAATACTGGAGTCACTGTCACTCCTGATCATGGGGACAGGGAGAGTGAACACACAGTGAGTACTGGAGTCACTGTCACTCCTGATACTGGGGACAGGGAGAGTGAATACACAGTGAGTACTGGAGTCACTGTCACTCCTGATCATGGGGACAGGGAGAGTGAACACACGATGAATACTGGAGTCACTGTCACTCCTGATACTGGGGACAGAGAGAGTGAACACACGGTGAATAATGGAGTCACTGTCACTCCTGATCTTGGGGGCGGGGAGAGTGAACACTCGGTGAATACCGGAGTCACTGTCACTCCTGATCTTGGGGACAGGGAGAGTGAACACACGGTGAATACTGGAGTTCATGTCACTCCTGATATTGGGGACAGGGAGAGTGAACACACGGTGAATACTGGAGTCACTGTCACTCCTGATCTTGGGGACGGGGAGAGTGAACACTCGGTGAATACTGGAGTCACTTTCCCTCCTGATATTGGGACAGGGAGAGTGAACACACAGTGAATACTGGAGTCACTGTCTTTCCTGATATTGGGGACAGGGAGAGTGAACACACGGTGAGTACTGGAGTCACTGTCACTCCTGATATTGGGGACAGGCAGAGTGAACACACGGTGAATACTGGAGTTCATGTCACTCCTGATATTGGGGACAGGGAGAGTGAACACACGGTGAATACTGGAGTCACTGTCACTCCTGATATTGGGGACACGGAGAGTGAACACACAGTGAATACTGGAGTCACTGTCACTCCTGATATTGGGGACTGAGAGAGTGAATACACAGTGAGTACTGGAGTCACTGTCACTCCTGATATTGGGGACTGAGAGAGTGAACACACGGTGAGTACTGGAGTCACTGTCACTCCTGATAGTGAGGACAGGGAGAGTGAACACTCGTTGAGTACTGGAGTCACTGTCACTCCTGATAGTGGGGACAGGAAGAGTGAACACACGCTAAATAATGGAGTCACTGTCACTCCTGATCATGGGGACAGGGAGAGTGAACACACGATGAATACTGGAGTCACTGTCACTCCTGATACTGGGGACAGAGAGAGTGAACACACGGTGAATAATGGAGTCACTGTCACTCCTGATCTTGGGGACGGGGAGAGTGAACACTCGGTGAATACTGGAGTCACTGTCACTCCTGATCATGGGACAGGGAGAGTGAACACACAGTGAGTACTGGAGTCACTGTCACTCCTGACAGTGGGGACAGGGAGAGTGAATACACGGCGAATACTGGAGTCACTGTCACTCCTGACAGTGGGGACAGGGAGAGTGAATACACGGTGAATAATGGAGTCACTGTCACTCCTGATATTGGGGACAGAGAGAGTGAACACACGGTGAGTACTGGAGTCACTGTCACTCCTGATATTGGGGACAGGGAGAGTGAACACTCGGGGAATACTGCAGTCACTGTCACTCCTGATATTGGGGACAGGGAGAGTGAACACACAGTGAATAATGGAGTCACTGTCACTCCTGATATTGGGGACAGGCAGAGTGAACACACGGTGAATACTGGAGTTCATGTCACTCCTGATATTGGGGACAGGGAGAGTGAACACACGGTGAATACTGGAGTCACTGTCACTCCTGATTTGGGGACGGGGAGAGTGAACACTCGGTGAATACTGGAGTCACTTTCACTCCTGATATTGGGACAGGGAGAGTGAACACACAGTGAATACTGGAGTCACTGTCAGTCCTGATCTTGGGGACAGGGAGAGTGAACACACAGTGAATACTGGAGTCACTGTCTTTCCTGATATTGGGGACAGGGAGAGTGAACACACGATGAATACTGGAGTCACTGTCACTCCTGATACTGGGGACAGAGAGAGTGAACACACGGTGAATAATGGAGTCACTGTCACTCCTGATCTTGGGGACGGGGAGAGTGAACACTCGGTGAATACCGGAGTCACTGTCACTCCTGATCTTGGGGACAGGGAGAGTGAACACACGTTGAATACTGGAGTTCATGTCACTCCTGATATTGGGGACAGGGAGAGTGAACACACGGTGAATACTGGAGTCACTGTCACTCCTGATCTTGGGGACGGGGAGAGTGAACACTCGGTGAATACTGGAGTCACTTTCCCTCCTGATATTGGGACAGGGAGAGTGAACACACAGTGAATACTGGAGTCACTGTCACTCCTGATCTTGGGGACAGGGAGAGTGAACACACAGTGAATACTGGAGTCACTGTCTTTCCTGATATTGGGGACAGGGAGAGTGAACACACGGTGAGTACTGGAGTCACTGTCACTCCTGATAGTGGGGACAGAGAGAGTGAACACACGGTGAATACTGGAGTCACTGTCACTCCTGATACTGGGGACAGAGAGAGTGAACACACGGTGAATAATGGAGTCACTGTCACTCCTGATCTTGGAGACGGGGAGAGTGAACACTCGGTGAAGACTGGAGTCACTGTCACTCCTGATCTTGGGGACAGGGAGAGTGAACACACAGTGAATACTGGAGTCACTGTCGTTCCTGATATTGGGGACAGGGAGCGTGAACACCCGGTGAATAACGGAGTTACTGTCACTCCTGATCATGGGGACAGGGAGAGTGAACACACAGTGAGTACTGGAGTCACTGTCACTCCTGATAGTGGGGACAGGGAGAGTGAATACACGGTGAATACTGGAGTCACTGTCACTCTTGATCTTGGGGACAGGGAGAGTGAACACACAGTGAATACTGGAGTCACTGTCTTTCCTGATATTGGGGACAGGGAGAGTGAACACCCGGTGAATAATGGAGTCACTGTCACTCCTGATCATGGGGACAGGGAGAGTGAACACACGACGAATACTGGAGTCACTGTCGCTCCTGATACTGGGGACAGAGAGAGTGAACACACGGTGAATAATGGAGTCACTGTCACTCCTGATCTTGGGGACGGGGTGAGTGAACACTCGGTGAATACTGGAGTCACTGTCACTCCTGATCATGGGGACAGGGAGAGTGAACACACAGTGAGTACTGGAGTCACTGTCACTCCTGATACTGGGGACAGGGAGAGTGAATACACAGTGAGTACTGGAGTCACTGTCACTCCTGATAGTGGGGACAGGGAGAGTGAATACACTGCGAATACTGGAGTCACTGTCACTCCTGATAGGGGGGACAGGGAGAGTGAATACACGCTGAATAATGGAGTCACTGTCACTCCTGATATTGGGGACAGGGAGACTGAACACATGGTGACTACTGTAATCACAGGCACTCCTGATAGTGAGGACAGGGAGAGTGAACACACGATGAATACTGGAGTCACTGTCACTCCTGATACTGGGGACAGAGAGAGTGAACACACGGTGAATAATGGAGTCACTGTCACTCCTGATCTTGGGGGCGGGGAGAGTGAACACTCGGTGAATACCGGAGTCACTGTCACTCCTGATCTTGGGGACAGGGAGAGTGAACACACGGTGAATACTGGAGTTCATGTCACTCCTGATATTGGGGACAGGGAGAGTGAACACACGGTGAATACTGGAGTCACTGTCACTCCTGATCTTGGGGACGGGGAGAGTGAACACTCGGTGAATACTGGAGTCACTTTCCCTCCTGATATTGGGACAGGGAGAGTGAACACACAGTGAATACTGGAGTCACTGTCTTTCCTGATATTGGGGACAGGGAGAGTGAACACACGGTGAGTACTGGAGTCACTGTCACTCCTGATAGTGGGGACAGAGAGAGTGAACACACGGTGAGTACTGGAGTCACTGTCACTCCTGATATTGGGGACAGGGAGAGTGAACACACGGTGAATACTGGTGTCACTGGCACTCCTGATCTTGGGGACAGGGAGAGTGAACACACAGTGAAGACTGGAGTCACTGTCTTTCCTGATATTGGGGACAGGGAGAATGAACACCCGGTGAATAATGGAGTCACTGTCACTCCTGATATTGGGGACAGGGAGAGTGAACACATGGTGACTACTGTAATCACAGGCACTCCTGATAGTGAGGACAGGGAGAGTGAACACACGATGAATACTGGAGTCACTGTCACTCCTGATACTCGTGACAGAGAGAGTGAACACATGGTGAATAATGGAGTCACTGTCACTCCTGATCTTGGGGACGGGGAGAGTGAACACTCGGTGAATACCGGAGTCACTGTCACTCCTGATCTTGGGGACAGGGAGAGTGAACACACGTTGAATACTGGAGTTCATGTCACTCCTGATATTGGGGACAGGGAGAGTGAACACACGGTGAATACTGGAGTCACTGTCACTCCTGATCTTGGGGACGGGGAGAGTGAACACTCGGTGAATACTGGAGTCACTTTCCCTCCTGATATTGGGACAGGGAGAGTGAACACACAGTGAATACTGGAGTCACTGTCACTCCTGATCTTGGGGACAGGGAGAGTGAACACACAGTGAATACTGGAGTCACTGTCTTTCCTGATATTGGGGACAGGGAGAGTGAACACACGGTGAGTACTGGAGTCACTGTCACTCCTGATAGTGGGGACAGAGAGAGTGAACACACGGTGAGTACTGGAGTCACTGTCACTCCTGATATTGGGGACAGGGAGAGTGAACACACGGTGAATACTGGAGTCACTGGCACTCCTGATAGTGGGGACAGGGAGAGTGAACACACAGTGAATACTGGAGTCACTGTCACTTCTGATCATGGGGACAGGGAGAGTGAACACACAGTGAATACTGGAGTCACTGTCTTTCCTGATATTGGGGACAGGGAGAGTGAACACCCGGTGAATAATGGAGTCACTGTCACTCCTGATCATGGGGACAGGGAGAGTGAACACACGACGAATACTGGAGTCACTGTCGCTCCTGATACTGGGGACAGAGAGAGTGAACACACGGTGAATAATGGAGTCACTGTCACTCCTGATCTTGGGGACGGGGTGAGTGAACACTCGGTGAATACTGGAGTCACTGTCACTCCTGATCATGGGGACAGGGAGAGTGAACACACAGTGAGTACTGGAGTCACTGTCACTCCTGATAGTGGGAACAGGGAGAGTGAATACACAGTGAGTACTGGAGTCACTGTCACTCCTGATAGTGGGGACAGGGAGAGTGAATACACTGCGAATACTGGAGTCACTGTCACTCCTGATAGGGGGGACAGGGAGAGTGAATACACGCTGAATAATGGAGTCACTGTCACTCCTGATATTGGGGACAGGGAGACTGAACACATGGTGACTACTGTAATCACAGGCACTCCTGATAGTGAGGACAGGGAGAGTGAACACACGATGAATACTGGAGTCACTGTCACTCCTGATACTGGGGACAGAGAGAGTGAACACACGGTGAATAATGGAGTCACTGTCACTCCTGATCTTGGGGACGGGGAGAGTGAACACTCGGTGAATACCGGAGTCACTGTCACTCCTGATCTTGGGGACAGGGAGAGTGAACACACGGTGAATACTGGAGTTCATGTCACTCCTGATATTGGGGACAGGGAGAGTGAACACACGGTGAATACTGGAGTCACTGTCACTCCTGATCTTGGGGACGGGGAGAGTGAACACTCGGTGAATACTGGAGTCACTTTCCCTCCTGATATTGGGACAGGGAGAGTGAACACACAGTGAATACTGGAGTCACTGTCTTTCCTGATATTGGGGACAGGGAGAGTGAACACACGGTGAGTACTGGAGTCACTGTCACTCCTGATAGTGGGGACAGAGAGAGTGAACACACGGTGAGTACTGGAGTCACTGTCACTCCTGATATTGGGGACAGGGAGAGTGAACACACGGTGAATACTGGTGTCACTGGCACTCCTGATCTTGGGGACAGGGAGAGTGAACACACAGTGAAGACTGGAGTCACTGTCTTTCCTGATATTGGGGACAGTGAGAATGAACACCCGGTGAATAATGGAGTCACTGTCACTCCTGATATTGGGGACAGGGAGAGTGAACACATGGTGACTACTGTAATCACAGGCACTCCTGATAGTGAGGACAGGGAGAGTGAACACACGATGAATACTGGAGTCACTGTCACTCCTGATACTCGGGACAGAGAGAGTGAACACATGGTGAATAATGGAGTCACTGTCACTCCTGATCTTGGGGACGGGGAGAGTGAACACTCGGTGAATGCTGGAGTCACTGTCACTCCTGATCTTGGGGACAGGGAGACTGAACACACAGTGAATACTGGAGTCACTGTCTTTCCTGATATTTGGGACAGGGAGAGTGAACACCCGGTGAATAATGGAGTCACTGTCACTCCTGATCATGGGGACAGGGAGAGTGAACACACAGTGAGTACTGGAGTCACTGTCACTCCTGATAGTGGGGACAGAGAGAGTGAATACACGGCGAATACTGGAGTCACTGTCACTCCTGTTATTGGGGACAGGGAGAGTGAACACCCGGTGAATAATGGAGTCACTGTCACTGCTGATCATGGGGACAGGGAGAGTGAACACACAGTGAGTACTGGAGTCACTGTCACTCCTGATAGTGGGTACAGGGAGAGTGAATACACGGCGAATACTGGAGTCACTGTCTTTCCTGATATTGGGGACAGGGAGAGTGAACACCCGGTGAATAATGGAGTCACTGTCACTCCTGATCATGGGGACAGGGAGAGTGAACACACGCTAAATAATGGAGTCACTGTCACTCCTGATCATGGGGACAGGGAGAGTGAACACACGTTGAATAATGGAGTCACTGTCACTCCTGATCTTGGGGACGGGGAGAGTGAACACTCGGTGAATACTGGAGTCACTGTCACTCCTGATCATGGGGACAGGGAGAGTGAACACACAGTGAGTACTGGAGTCACTGTCACTCCTGATAGTGGGGACAGGGAGAGTGAATACACAGTGAGTACTGGAGTCACTGTCACTCCTGATAGTGGGGACAGGGAGAGTGAATACACGGCGAATACTGGAGTCACTGTCACTCCTGATAGTGGGGACAGGGAGAGTGAATACACGGTGAATAATGGAGTCACTGTCACTCCTGATATTGGGCACTGAGAGAGTGAACACACAGTGAGTACTGGAGTCACTGTCACTCCTGATATTGGGGACAGGGAGAGTGAACACACGATGAATACTGGAGTCACTGTCACTCCTGATATTGGGGACAGGGAGAGTGAACACACGGTGAGTACTGGAGTCACTGTCACTCCTGATATTGGGGACAGGCAGAGTGAACACACAGTGAATACTGGAGTCACTGTCACTCCTGATATTGGGGACCGAGAGAGTGAATACACAGTGAATACTGGAGTCACTGTCACTCCTGATATTGGGGACTGAGAGAGTGAATACACAGTGAGTACTGGAGTCACTGTCACTCCTGATATTGGGGACTGAGAGAGTGAATACACAGTGAGTACTGGAGTCCCCATTACTCCTGCTTTTGGCTTCATGGAATCAAAGGAGAAATAGTAAAATTAATGACCATCCTTACCAGCCTCTCTCTGTCTCCCTAACGCTTTGCCCTCTTTCTTTTTCCTGCCTTTCTCCCTCTGCCTAACCCCATCTCTCTGTCTCTGTCTCTGTTTCTCTATCTATGTATATATCTATGTCTCTATCTGTCTAATTTGCTCTGTCTTTGTAACTATGTCTCATTATCTCTCTGTCACTCTGTCTTATTTCTGTCACTCTGACTGTGCCTCGCTCTCGCTCTCTATATATGTCTGTCTTTCTGCCTCTGTCACTCTCTCTGTGTCTGTTTCTGTCTCTCTGTTTAACTGTCACTCTCTGTCTGTCCTTCTCACTGTGCCTCTCTTGTCTCTCTCTCTCTGTCTCTTTCTCTTATTCTATTTCTCTATCTCTGTCTTCTTGTCTCTCTGTCTCTGTCACTCTGTCTCTCTCTTGCTATATTTCTCAGTCTCTTTGTCCCTCTTTTTGTGTAACACACACTTTATCTCTCGCCATTTCTCTTGCTTTCTCTCTCTGTCTGCCTCTCTTGCTCTCACTCCCTCTTTTTCCCAGACTCCCTATATGTCAGTCTCTCTCTTTCACTGTTTCATTCTCTCTTCTCTGGGTAGTCTTAGCGCAAAAGGCTTAAAGGGGGCGGAATTCTTAAAGTGTATACAAAAGTGCTTTTTGAGCCAGCACGTAGAAAGTCCTACAAGAGAAGGGGTGGTACTGGACCTAATCTTAGGGAATGAAGCCGGACAAGTGGTAGAAGTGTCAGTGGGGAGCATTTCGGCAATAGTGACCATAAATCTGTAAGATTTAAGGTAACTATGGAAAAGGACAAAGAGGGACGGGAAACAAAGGTACTGAATTGGGGGAAGATGATAAAACAGGATCCGGCCAGAGTGGACTGGAAGCAGCTACTTGTAGGAAAGTCTACATCAGACCAGTGGGAGTCATTCGAAAAGGAAATAGTGAGAGTTCAGGTCTAACATGTTCTTGTAAAGGTGAAGCGTAGGACCAACAAGTCCAGGAAACCCCGGATGTCAAGGGATATAGAGGAGTGGATGAGGGAAAAAAAGAGGCTATGGCAGATTCCGAGCACTGAAAACAGTGGAGGCCCTACAGGAGTATAGAAAGCATAGGGGGGTACTTAAAAAAGTAATTAGGAGAACGAAGAGGAGACATGAAAAAACACTGGCGGGCTGGATAAAGGAAAATCCCAAGGCGTTTTATGAGTATATTAAGGGCAAGAGGATCACCAGGGAAAGAGTGGGGCCCATTCGGGATTAAAGTGACAATCTGTGTGTGGAGCCGGAGGACATAGATGAGGTTTTAAATAATTACTTTTCATCTGTGTTCACTATGGAGAAGGACAATGTAGGTGTAGAGATCAGGGAGGGGGACTGTGATATATTTGAACAAATTAGCATTGAAAGGGAGGAGGTATTAACGGTTTTAGTGGGCTTAAAAGTGAATAAATCCCCAGGCCCAGATGAGATGTATCCCAGGCTGTTATGTGAGGCAAGGGAGGAGATTGCAGGGGCTCTGACACAAATTTTCAAATCCTCTCTGGTCACAGGAGAGGTGCCAGAGGACTGGAGGACAGCGAATGTGGTACCATTATTCAAGAAGGGTAGCAGGGATAAACCAGGTAATTACAGGCCAGTGAGTCTAACATCAGTGGTAGGGAAACTATTGGAAAAACTTCTGAGGGACAGGATTAATCTCCACTTGGCAAGGCAGGGATTAATCAAGGATAGTCAGCATGGCTTTGTCAGGGGGAGATCATGTGTAACAAACTTGATTGAATTTTTTTGAGGAGGTGATTAGGTGTGTAGATGAGGGTAAAGCAGTTGATGTAGTCTACATGGACTTCAATAAGGCTTTTGATAAGGTCCTGCATGGGAGATTGGTCAAGAAGGTAAATGCACATGGGATCCAGGGCAATTTGGCAAATTGGATCCAAAATTGTCTTAGTGGCAGGAGGCAGAGGGTGATGGTCATCGGTTGTTTTTGTGATTGGAAGCATGTGACCAGTGGTGTACGCAGGGATCAGTGCTGGGACTCTTGCTGTTTGTCGTGTACATTAATGATTTAGACGTGAATAGAGGAGGTATGATCAGTAAGTTCGCAGATGACACGAAAGTTGGTGGTGTTGTAAATAGTGAGGAGGAAAGCCTTAGATTACAGGACGATATAGATGGTAAGATGGGCAGAGCAGTGGCAAATGGAATTTAATCCTGAGAAGTGTGAGGTGATGCATTTTTGGAGGACTAACAAGGAAAGGGAATATACAATGGATGGTAGGACCCGTGGAAATACAGAGGGTCAGAGGGACCTTGGTGTACTTGTCCATAGATCACTGAAGGCAGCAGCACAGGTAGATAAGGTAATTAGGAAGGCATATGGGATACTTGCCTTTATTAGCTGAGGTATAGAATATAAGAGCAGGGGGGTTATGATGGAGCTGTATAAGACACTAGTTAGGCCATAGCTGGAGTACAGTGTACAGTTCTAGTTGCCACACTATAGGAAGGATGTAATTGAACTGGAGAGGGTGCAGAGGAGATTCACCAGGATGTTGCCTGGGCTGGAGCATTTCAGCTATGAAGAGAGACTAGATAGGCTAGGGTTGTTTTCCTTAGAGCAGAGAAGGCTGAGGGGGGACATGATTGCGGTATACAAAATTATGAGGGGCATAGATAGGGTAGATCGGAAGAAACTTTCCCTTAGTGGAGTGTTAATAACCAGTGGGTATAGATTTAAGGTAAGGGGCAGGAGGTTTAAAGGGGATTTGAGGAAAAAAATATTCACCGAGAGGGTGGCTGGAATCTGGAACATACTGCCTGAAGGGGTGGTGGAGGCAGGAACCCTCACAACATTTAAGAAATATTTCGATGAGCACTTGAAATGCCATAGCATACAAGGCTATGGGCCAAGTGCTGGAAAATGGGATTAGAATAGTTAGGTGCTTGATGGCCGGCACAGACACGATGGGCCGAAGGGCCTGTTTCTGTGCTGTATAACTCTATGACACATTCCCCTCTCTCTCTTTCTAACCCCTGTGCCACTGTTTGTGGATCCTGCAGGTGCTGCAGTCTGTTTACAATGGAGATCGGCAGCGTGCGGTGCTGGTGATTGCTCACCGACTGAGTACAATGGAGGGAGCTGATTGGATTGTGGTCTTAGAGAATGGGAGTGTGGTGGAGCAGGGCACTCATCAGGAGCTGCTCCAGAAAGGCGGCAGTTACCAGCAGCTGCTCCAAAAACACTTGCAGGGCTTTGGAAAGAGGACGGAAGATGAACCAACAGCTGAAACGGAACATTGAGGGAGTGTGTCAGATCCAGTACTGGGTGGACTGTGATAGACCGGCAAGTTCCAGCACAGACACAGGCCGAGCCCCGACACAGACCGAGCCCAGACCAGACACAGGCCGAGCCCCGACACAGACCCAGACCGGACCCAGACCAGACACAGACCAGACACAGGCCGAGCCCAGACCAGCCACAGGCCGAGCCCAGACCAGACACAGACCCAGACCAGACACCGACCGGATCCAGACCAGACCCAGACCGGAGCCAGAGACAGACTGAGTCCAGACACAGACCAAGCTCAGACACAGACAGACCGAGCCCAGGTACAGACTGGGACCGCCCCCAGACCGAACCCTGTCTGGGTGACTGGAAATAGATTGTTTCCAACTGCCACTGGTCGACTTTATCTCCCACAAGAAGTAAGGAGTGTTTGTCTGTATTGTAAATCATCCTGTAATGATTTTCTCTTTAATGTTTGAAGCTTCTGATGTTATTGATGTAGATACTGTTCAATAAAGATTATTTACTGAAATGTCTGGGTCATTCGACTATTCCAGGGAGTGGGAATCTTTTCGGGATTAAACACTTCCTCATACAATGCTGCCCTGCATCCTTTTCCTTGTCTACCCTTCCTAAATGTCAAATACACTTGGACATTCAGTTGCCAGCCTTGGTCTTCCTGTAGCCACGTCTCCGTAATGACAGCTAGCTCATTGCTGTTCACTTCCATTCGTGCCATCAATTCATCTACCTTTTTGCGAATGCTGTGTGCATTCAGATAGAGTGACTTTCATTCTGTCTTTTTATTATTTTCACAACCTCTCGCCTTATCTGCCAGTGCATTCTTAAGTTTGTACATTCTGTTCCTTTCTGCTATACTCAGATTATCAATTCCTTAATTGCCACCTTGCTGTCTTGCCTTGTCCTCTCTCTTTCCTCACTTGATTCCTCGCCCCCACTATTTAGTTTAAAGCCCTCTCTATTGCCCTAGTTATATGAATCACCAGAACACTAGTCCCAGCATGGTTCAGGTGATGACCATCCCAAAGGTACAGATCCCACTTTCCCCAGTACTGGTGCCAGTGCCCCATGAATTGAAACCCATTTCTCCCACACCAGTCTTTGAAACACGCATTTGACTCTCTAATCTTATTTACCCTGTGCCAATTTATTCATGGTTCAGGTAATAATCCAGAGATTATTACCTTTCAGGTTCTGCTTTTTATTTATACCCTAGCTACTCTCTAAACAGAACCCCTTTCCTGGTCTTATCTATGTCATTGGTACCCACGTGGCCCACGACAACTGGATCCTCCCCCCTCCCACTGCAAGTTCCTCTCCAGCCCCGAGCAGATGTCCTGAACCCTGGCACTGGGCAGGCAACACAGCTTTCTGGACTCTCACTCTAGAACTGTCACTATCCCCCCGAATATACTATCTCCTACCACCATTACATTCCTATTTACTCCTCCCTGCTTGAATGGCTTCCTGTATCACGGTGCCGTGGTGCATCCACCCTGCAGCCCTCGCTCTCATCAATACAAGCTGAAAGAACCTCAAACCTGTTGGACAATTGCAAGGGCTGAGGCCCTTCCATTTCTTCCTTCTCAATCCCATCACCTGCCTCGCTTGCAGTCACTCTCCCTGACCACTGACCAAATCAGAAGACACTATCATATGGGGTGTGACTGCCTTCTGGAACAAATTGTCCAGGTAACTACCCCCCTCCCCGATGAATCGCAGTGTCTGTAGCTCAGCCTCCAGCTCATCTACTCTGAGCCGAAGCTCCTCGAGCCATAGACGCTGCAGACCAGGACTGAGAGTGTCAGAGTGAGAGAGAGACTGTCAGAAAGAGATGAAGACTGAGTGACAGAGAAAGAGACTGAGAAAAAGACAGAAAAAGAGAGACAGAGTGAGAGATGGAGACAGAGTGTGAGAGACACTGACAGGTGAGAGTGTGAGAGGTACAGAAAGAGATACACAGAACTTAAGACAACAATAGTTTGCATTTATATAGTGCCTTTAATATAGTGAAACTTCCCAAGATGCTTCACAGAAGGGTTATCAAACTAAATTTGACATAGAACCACATAAAGAGAGATCAGGTCAGGTGATCAAAAACTTGATCAACGATTGATCAACGAGGGGAGAGAATTCCAGAACTTAGGCCCCAGGCAGCTAAAGGCACAGCCACCCACAGTGGAGCAATTAAAATCAGGGATGAACAAGAGGCCTGTATTAGAGGAGCACAGATATCTCAGAGGGTTGTGGGGATGGAGGAGATTACAGAGATAGGGAGGGGCGAGGCCTTGGAGGGATGTGAAAACAAGGATGAGAGTTTTAAAATCGAGGCATTGTTTAACCAGGAGCCAGTGTAGGCCAGTGAGCACAGGGGTGAGAGGGGAACAGGGCTCAGTGTGAGTTAGGAATTGATAAGCAGAGTTTTGGATGACCTCAAGAGAGAAAAAGCGACATCAAGAGATAGTACCTGAATGGGATCAAAAGAGAAAGACTGACAGAGAGAGACCTGTACATATCATAAATACTATAGAATATATACACACAATATATATTTTGTTCCTCTGTATATGATGTACACCCTTGGTATAGAATATGCACACAATCTGTATTCACTGTGCACACATTATTGCACACACATAATATAGTACACACTTTATTCTGTGCACACCACATAATGAGATATGATCTCTGTATTGCTTACACATACGGCATAAGTTAGCTCATACTTGTGGCTTAGTTGCTCGGTCTCTTATCTCTGAGATAGAAGGTTGTGTGTTCATGTCCTGCAGCAGGGTCCTGAGTACAAAACTCTCGGGTGACACTCCAGTGCAGTACTGAGGGAGTGCTGCATTGTCAGAGGTCTTGTCTTTCAGTTGAGATGTTTAAACCAAGGGCCCCATCTACCTGCTTGGCTGGATATTAAAGATCCCATGGCACTATTTTGATGAAGAGCCGGGGAGTTATTCTCCGTGTCCTGACCAATATTATCCCTTAATCAACATCACAAAAACACATTATCGCGTCATCACATTGCTGTCTGTGGGATCTTGCTATGTGGAAATTGACTGCCGTGTTTCCAACATTACAACAGTGACTGCAATTGGTAAAGTCCTGCATTGGCTGTAAAGTGCTTTGCAACATCCAGAAGTTGTGAAAGGTACTATCTAAATGTAAATCTTTCGTTATAATGTGCCATGCTACAGTGGTGAAGTTCTACCCAAGGGCAGGCCCTCTGCTCTTTTACTCCACATTGGAAAATGAGCATGACTGGGAGGAGTGGTTTCCTCGTCCCTTCCTCAGGCCAGTACAGAAACAGAACCTGGGCTGTTAATATTGTTCGAAACCCAACACCAGCCACCAGCGCTAACTGGTCCCCTACCTTACTGTTGTACGTTATGTACGTAATGTAGACAATCTATACATCTATACAGTCTGTCTATATATTGAACACTATGTCTGTATATTCAACACTCTGTCTATATATTGAACACTCTGTCTATATGTTGAACACTCTGTCTATATGTTGAACAGTCTGTCTATATAATGAACACTATGTCTATATATTGAACAGTCTGTCTGTATATTGAACAGTCTGTCTGTATATTGAACACTCTGTCTAAATGTTGAACAGTCTGTCTATATGTTGAACACTCTGTCTATATGTTGAACAGTCTGTCTATATATTGAACACTATGCCTGTATATTGAACAGTCTGTCTATATGTTGAACAGTCTGTCTATATATTGAACACTATGTCTGTATATTGAACAGTCTGTCTACATGTTGAACAGTCTGTCTATATATTGAACACTCTGTCTATATGTTGAACAGTCTGTCTATATATTGAACACTATGCCTGTATATTGAACAGTCTGTCTATATGTTGAACACTCTGTCTAAATATTGAACACTATGTCTGTATATTGAACAGTCTGTCTACATGTTGAACAGTCTGTCTATATATTGAACACTCTGTCTATATATTGAACAGTCTGTCTATATATTGAACACTGTCTATATGTTGAACGATCTGTCTACATATTGAACAGTCTGTCTAAATATTGAACACTCTGTCTATATGTTGAACACTCTGTCTACATATTGAACAGTCTGTCTATATATTGAACACTCTGTCTATATATTGAACACTGTCTATATGTTGAACACTCTGTCTACATATTGAACAGTGTGTCTATATATTGAACAGTCTGTCTATATGTTGAACACTCTGTCTACATATTGAACAGTCTGTCGAGATATTGAACAGTCTGTCTATATATTGAACACTGTCTATATGTTGAACATTCTCTCTACATATTGAACAGTCTGTCTATATATTGAACACTCTGTCTATATGTTGAACACTCTGTCTACATATTGAACAGTCTGTCTATATATTGAACACTCTGTCTATATATTGAACACTGTCTATATGTTGAACACTCTGTCTACATATTGAACAGTCTGTCTATATATTGAACACTCTGTCTATATATTGAACACTGTCTATATGTTGAACACTCTGTCTACATATTGAACAGTCTGTCTACATATTGAACAGTCTGTCTATATATTGAACACTCTGTCTATATATTGAACACTGTCTACATGTTGAACAGTCTGTCTATATATTGAACACTCTGTCTATATATTGAACAGTCTGTCTATATATTGAACACTGTCTATATGTTGAACAATCTGTCTACATATTGAACAGTCTGTCTAAATATTGAACACTCTGTCTATATGTTGAACACTCTGTCTACATATTGAACAGTCTGTCTATATATTGAACACTCTGTCTATATATTGAACACTGTCTATATGTTGAACACTCTGTCTACATATTGAACAGTCTGTCTACATATTGAACAGTCTGTCTATATATTGAACACTCTGTCTATATGTTGAACACTCTGTCTACATATTGAACACTCTGTCTATATATTGAACACTCTGTCTATATATTGAACACTCTGTCTGTATATTGAACACTCTGTCTATATGTTGAAAACTGTCTACATATTGAACAGTCAGTCTATATATTGAACACTCTGTCTATATGTTGAACACTCTGTCTACATATTGAACAGTCTGTCTATATATTGAACAGTCTGTCTATATATTGAACACTCTGTCTATATATTGAACACTGTCTATATGTTGAACACTGTCTATATATTGAACACTCTGTCTACATATTGAACAGTCTGTCTATATATTGAACAGTCTGTCTATATATTGAACACTGTCTATATGTTGAACACTCTGTCTACATATTGAACAGTCTGTCTACATATTGAACAGTCTGTCTATATATTGAACACTCTGTCTATATATTGAACACTCTCTGTATGTTGAACACTCTGTCTACATATTGAACAGTCTGTCTACATATTGAACAGTCTGTCTATATATTGAACACTCTGTCTATATGTTGAACACTCTGTCTACATATTGAACAGTCTGTCTATATATTGAACACTCTGTCTATATATTGAACACTCTGTCTGTATATTGAACACTCTGTCTATATGTTGAACACTGTCTACATATTGAACAGTCTGTCTATATATTGAACACTCTGTCTATATGTTGAACACTCTGTCTACATATTGAACAGTCTGTCTATATATTGAACAGTCTGTCTATATATTGAACACTCTGTCTATATATTGAACACTGTCTATATGTTGAACACTATGTCTATATGTTGAACACTATGTCTATATGTTGAACACTATGTCTATATGTTGAACACTCTATATATTGAACACTCTGTCTATATGTTGAACACTCTGTCTACATATTGAACAGTCTGTCTAAATATTGAACACTCTGTCTATATATTGAACACTCTGTCTATATATTGAACACTGTCTATATATTGAACACTATGTCTATATGTTGAACACTATGTCTATATGTTGAACACTCTATATATTGAACACTCTGTCTATATGTTGAACACTCTGTCTACATATTGAACAGTCTGTCTAAATATTGAACACTCTGTCTATATATTGAACACTCTGTCTATATGTTGAACACTCTGTCTACATATTGAACACTATGTCTGTATATTGAACAGTCTGTCTACATGTTGAACAGTCTGTCTATATATTGAACACTCTGTCTATATATTGAACAGTCTGTCTATATATTGAACACTGTCTATGTGTTGAACGATCTGTCTACATATTGAACAGTCTGTCTAAATATTGAACAGTCTGTCTAAATATTGAACACTCTGTCTATATGTTGAACACTCTGTCTACATATTGAACAGTCTGTCTATATATTGAACACTCTGTCTACATATTGAACAGTCTGTCTATATATTGAACAGTCTGTCTATATGTTGAACACTCTGTCTACATATTGAACAGTCTGTCTACATATTGAACAGTCTGTCTATATATTGAACACTGTCTATATGTTGAACATTCTCTCTACATATTGAACAGTCTGTCTATATATTGAACACTGTCTATATGTTGAACATTCTCACTACATATTGAACAGTCTGTCTATATATTGAACACTCTGTCTATATATTGAACACTGTCTATATATTGAACACTATGTCTATATGTTGAACACTATGTCTATATGTTGAACACTCTATATATTGAACACTCTGTCTATATGTTGAACACTCTGTCTATATATTGAACACTCTGTCTATATTTTGAACACTCTGTCTGTATATTGAACACTCTGTCTATATGTTGAACACTCTGTCTACATATTGAACAGTCTGTCTATATATTGAACAGTCTGTCTATATATTGAACACTGTCTATATGTTGAACATTCTCTCTACATATTGAACAGTCTGTCTACATGTTGAACAGTCTGTCTATATATTGAACACTATGCCTGTATATTGAACAGTCTGTCTATATGTTGAACAGTCTGTCTATATACTGAACACTATGTCTGTATATTGAACAGTCTGTCTACATGTTGAACAGTCTGTCTATATATTGAACACTCTGTCTATATGTTGAACAGTCTGTCTATATATTGAACACTATGCCTGTATATTGAACAGTCTGTCTATATGTTGAACACTCTGTCTAAATATTGAACACTATGTCTGTATATTGAACAGTCTGTCTACATGTTGAACAGTCTGTCTATATATTGAACACTCTGTCTATATATTGAACAGTCTGTCTATATATTGAACACTGTCTATATGTTGAACGATCTGTCTACATATTGAACAGTCTGTCTAAATATTGAACACTCTGTCTATATGTTGAACACTCTGTCTACATATTGAACAGTCTGTCTATATATTGAACACTCTGTCTATATATTGAACACTGTCTATATGTTGAACACTCTGTCTACATATTGAACAGTGTGTCTATATATTGAACAGTCTGTCTATATGTTGAACACTCTGTCTACATATTGAACAGTCTGTCGAGATATTGAACAGTCTGTCTATATATTGAACACTGTCTATATGTTGAACATTCTCTCTACATATTGAACAGTCTGTCTATATATTGAACACTCTGTCTATATGTTGAACACTCTGTCTACATATTGAACAGTCTGTCTATATATTGAACACTCTGTCTATATATTGAACACTGTCTATATGTTGAACACTCTGTCTACATATTGAACAGTCTGTCTATATATTGAACACTCTGTCTATATATTGAACACTGTCTATATGTTGAACACTCTGTCTACATATTGAACAGTCTGTCTACATATTGAACAGTCTGTCTATATATTGAACACTCTGTCTATATATTGAACACTGTCTACATGTTGAACAGTCTGTCTATATATTGAACACTCTGTCTATATATTGAACAGTCTGTCTATATATTGAACACTGTCTATATGTTGAACAATCTGTCTACATATTGAACAGTCTGTCTAAATATTGAACACTCTGTCTATATGTTGAACACTCTGTCTACATATTGAACAGTCTGTCTATATATTGAACACTCTGTCTATATATTGAACACTGTCTATATGTTGAACACTCTGTCTACATATTGAACAGTCTGTCTACATATTGAACAGTCTGTCTATATATTGAACACTCTGTCTATATGTTGAACACTCTGTCTACATATTGAACACTCTGTCTATATATTGAACACTCTGTCTATATATTGAACACTCTGTCTGTATATTGAACACTCTGTCTATATGTTGAAAACTGTCTACATATTGAACAGTCAGTCTATATATTGAACACTCTGTCTATATGTTGAACACTCTGTCTACATATTGAACAGTCTGTCTATATATTGAACAGTCTGTCTATATATTGAACACTCTGTCTATATATTGAACACTGTCTATATGTTGAACACTGTCTATATATTGAACACTCTGTCTACATATTGAACAGTCTGTCTATATATTGAACAGTCTGTCTATATATTGAACACTGTCTATATGTTGAACACTCTGTCTACATATTGAACAGTCTGTCTACATATTGAACAGTCTGTCTATATATTGAACACTCTGTCTATATATTGAACACTCTCTGTATGTTGAACACTCTGTCTACATATTGAACAGTCTGTCTACATATTGAACAGTCTGTCTATATATTGAACACTCTGTCTATATGTTGAACACTCTGTCTACATATTGAACAGTCTGTCTATATATTGAACACTCTGTCTATATATTGAACACTCTGTCTGTATATTGAACACTCTGTCTATATGTTGAACACTGTCTACATATTGAACAGTCTGTCTATATATTGAACACTCTGTCTATATGTTGAACACTCTGTCTACATATTGAACAGTCTGTCTATATATTGAACAGTCTGTCTATATATTGAACACTCTGTCTATATATTGAACACTGTCTATATGTTGAACACTATGTCTATATGTTGAACACTATGTCTATATGTTGAACACTATGTCTATATGTTGAACACTCTATATATTGAACACTCTGTCTATATGTTGAACACTCTGTCTACATATTGAACAGTCTGTCTAAATATTGAACACTCTGTCTATATATTGAACACTCTGTCTATATATTGAACACTGTCTATATATTGAACACTATGTCTATATGTTGAACACTATGTCTATATGTTGAACACTCTATATATTGAACACTCTGTCTATATGTTGAACACTCTGTCTACATATTGAACAGTCTGTCTAAATATTGAACACTCTGTCTATATATTGAACACTCTGTCTATATGTTGAACACTCTGTCTACATATTGAACACTATGTCTGTATATTGAACAGTCTGTCTACATGTTGAACAGTCTGTCTATATATTGAACACTCTGTCTATATATTGAACAGTCTGTCTATATATTGAACACTGTCTATGTGTTGAACGATCTGTCTACATATTGAACAGTCTGTCTAAATATTGAACAGTCTGTCTAAATATTGAACACTCTGTCTATATGTTGAACACTCTGTCTACATATTGAACAGTCTGTCTATATATTGAACACTCTGTCTACATATTGAACAGTCTGTCTATATATTGAACAGTCTGTCTATATGTTGAACACTCTGTCTACATATTGAACAGTCTGTCTACATATTGAACAGTCTGTCTATATATTGAACACTGTCTATATGTTGAACATTCTCTCTACATATTGAACAGTCTGTCTATATATTGAACACTGTCTATATGTTGAACATTCTCACTACATATTGAACAGTCTGTCTATATATTGAACACTCTGTCTATATATTGAACACTGTCTATATATTGAACACTATGTCTATATGTTGAACACTATGTCTATATGTTGAACACTCTATATATTGAACACTCTGTCTATATGTTGAACACTCTGTCTATATGTTGAACACTCTGTCTATATATTGAACACTCTGTCTATATATTGAACACTCTGTCTATATGTTGAACACTCTGTCTACATATTGAACAGTCTGTCTATATATTGAACAGTCTGTCTATATATTGAACACTGTCTATATGTTGAACATTCTCTCTACATATTGAACAGTCTGTCTACATGTTGAACAGTCTGTCTATATATTGAACACTCTGTCTATATATTGAACAGTCTGTCTATATATTGAACACTGTCTATATGTTGAACGATCTGTCTACATATTGCACAGTCTGTCTAAATATTGAACACTCTGTCTATATGTTGAACACTCTGTCTACATATTGAACAGTCTGTCTATATATTGAACACTCTGTCTACATATTGAACAGTCTGTCTATATATTGAACAGTCTGTCTATATGTTGAACACTCTGTCTACATATTGAACAGTCTGTCTATATATTGAACAGTCTGTCTATATATTGAACACTGTCTATATGTTGAACATTCTCTCTACATATTGAACAGTCTGTCTATATATTGAACAGTCTGTCTATATATTGAACACTGTCTATATGTTGAACATTCTCTCTACATATTGAACAGTCTGTCTATATATTGAACACTCTGTCTATATGTTGAACACTCTGTCTACATATTGAACAGTCTGTCTATATATTGAACACTCTGTCTATATATTGAACACTGTCTATATGTTGAACACTCTGTCTACATATTGAACAGTCTGTCTATATATTGAACACTCTGTCTATATATTGAACACTGTCTATATGTTGAACACTCTGTCTACATATTGAACAGTCTGTCTACATATTGAACAGTCTGTCTATATATTGAACACTCTGTCTAGATATTGAACACTGTCTACATGTTGAACAGTCTGTCTATATATTGAACACTCTGTCTATATATTGAACAGTCTGTCTATATATTGAACACTGTCTATATGTTGAACACTCTGTCTACATATTGAACAGTCTGTCTAAATATTGAACACTCTGTCTATATGTTGAACACTCTGTCTACATATTGAACAGTCTGTCTATATATTGAACACTCTGTCTACATATTGAACAGTCTGTCTACATATTGAACACTCTGTCTATATATTGAACACTCTGTCTATATGTTGAACACTCTGTCTATATATTGAACACTCTGTCTATATATTGAACACTCTGTCTGTATATTGAACACTCTGTCTATATGTTGAACACTGTCTACATATTGAACAGTCTGTCTATATATTGAACACTATGTCTATATGTTGAACACTCTGTCTACATATTGAACAGTCTGTCTATATATTGAACACTCTGTCTATATATTGAACACTGTCTATATGTTGAACACTCTGTCTACATATTGAACAGTCTGTCTACATATTGAACAGTCTGTCTATATATTGAACACTCTGTCTATATGTTGAACACTCTGTCCACATATTGAACACTCTGTCTATATATTGAACACTCTGTCTATATATTGAACACTCTGTCTGTATATTGAACACTCTGTCTATATGTTGAAAACTGTCTACATATTGAACAGTCTGTCTATATATTGAACACTCTGTCTATATGTTGAACACTCTGTCTACATATTGAACAGTCTGTCTATATATTGAACAGTCTGTCTATATATTGAACACTCTGTCTATATATTGAACACTGTCTATATGTTGAAAACTGTCTATATATTGAACACTCTGTCTACATATTGAACAGTCTGTCTATATATTGAACAGTCTGTCTATATATTGAACACTGTCTATATGTTGAACACTCTGTCTACATATTGAACAGTCTGTCTACATATTGAACAGTCTGTCTATATATTGAACACTCTGTCTATATATTGAACACTCTCTATATGTTGAACACTCTGTCTACATATTGAACAGTCTGTCTACATATTGAACACTGTCTATATGTTGAACACTCTGTCTATATATTGAACACTCTGTCTATATGTTGAACACTCTGTCTACATATTGAACAGTCTGTCTATATATTGAACACTCTGTCTACATATTGAACAGTCTGTCTATATATTGAACAGTCTGTCTATATGTTGAACACTCTGTCTACATATTGAACAGTCTGTCTATATATTGAACAGTCTGTCTATATATTGAACACTGTCTATATGTTGAACATTCTCTCTACATATTGAACAGTCTGTCTATATATTGAACAGTCTGTCTATATATTGAACACTGTCTATATGTTGAACATTCTCTCTACATATTGAACAGTCTGTCTATATATTGAACACTCTGTCTATATGTTGAACACTCTGTCTACATATTGAACAGTCTGTCTATATATTGAACACTCTGTCTATATATTGAACACTGTCTATATGTTGAACACTCTGTCTACATATTGAACAGTCTGTCTATATATTGAACACTCTGTCTATATATTGAACACTGTCTATATGTTGAACACTCTGTCTACATATTGAACAGTCTGTCTACATATTGAACAGTCTGTCTATATATTGAACACTCTGTCTAGATATTGAACACTGTCTACATGTTGAACAGTCTGTCTATATATTGAACACTCTGTCTATATATTGAACAGTCTGTCTATATATTGAACACTGTCTATATGTTGAACACTCTGTCTACATATTGAACAGTCTGTCTAAATATTGAACACTCTGTCTATATGTTGAACACTCTGTCTACATATTGAACAGTCTGTCTATATATTGAACACTCTGTCTACATATTGAACAGTCTGTCTACATATTGAACACTCTGTCTATATATTGAACACTCTGTCTATATGTTGAACACTCTGTCTATATATTGAACACTCTGTCTATATATTGAACACTCTGTCTGTATATTGAACACTCTGTCTATATGTTGAACACTGTCTACATATTGAACAGTCTGTCTATATATTGAACACTCTGTCTATATGTTGAACACTCTGTCTACATATTGAACAGTCTGTCTATATATTGAACACTCTGTCTATATATTGAACACTGTCTATATGTTGAACACTCTGTCTACATATTGAACAGTCTGTCTACATATTGAACAGTCTGTCTATATATTGAACACTCTGTCTATATGTTGAACACTCTGTCCACATATTGAACACTCTGTCTATATATTGAACACTCTGTCTATATATTGAACACTCTGTCTGTATATTGAACACTCTGTCTATATGTTGAAAACTGTCTACATATTGAACAGTCTGTCTATATATTGAACACTCTGTCTATATGTTGAACACTCTGTCTACATATTGAACAGTCTGTCTATATATTGAACAGTCTGTCTATATATTGAACACTCTGTCTATATATTGAACACTGTCTATATGTTGAAAACTGTCTATATATTGAACACTCTGTCTACATATTGAACAGTCTGTCTATATATTGAACAGTCTGTCTATATATTGAACACTGTCTATATGTTGAACACTCTGTCTACATATTGAACAGTCTGTCTACATATTGAACAGTCTGTCTATATATTGAACACTCTGTCTATATATTGAACACTCTCTATATGTTGAACACTCTGTCTACATATTGAACAGTCTGTCTACATATTGAACACTGTCTATATGTTGAACACTCTGTCTATATATTGAACACTCTGTCTATATGTTGAACACTCTGTCTACATATTGAACAGTCTGTCTATATATTGAACACTCTGTCTATATATTGAACACTGTCTATATGTTGAACACTCTGTCTACATATTGAACAGTCTGTCTACATATTGAACAGTCTGTCTATATATTGAACACTCTGTCTAGATATTGAACACTGTCTACATGTTGAACAGTCTGTCTATATATTGAACACTCTGTCTATATATTGAACAGTCTGTCTATATATTGAACACTGTCTATATGTTGAACACTCTGTCTACATATTGAACAGTCTGTCTAAATATTGAACACTCTGTCTATATGTTGAACACTCTGTCTACATATTGAACAGTCTGTCTATATATTGAACACTCTGTCTACATATTGAACAGTCTGTCTACATATTGAACACTCTGTCTATATATTGAACACTCTGTCTATATGTTGAACACTCTGTCTATATATTGAACACTCTGTCTATATATTGAACACTCTGTCTGTATATTGAACACTCTGTCTATATGTTGAACACTGTCTACATATTGAACAGTCTGTCTATATATTGAACACTCTGTCTATATGTTGAACACTCTGTCTACATATTGAACAGTCTGTCTATATATTGAACACTCTGTCTATATATTGAACACTGTCAATATGTTGAACACTCTGTCTACATATTGAACAGTCTGTCTACATATTGAACAGTCTGTCTATATATTGAACACTCTGTCTATATGTTGAACACTCTGTCCACATATTGAACACTCTGTCTATATATTGAACACTCTGTCTATATATTGAACACTCTGTCTGTATATTGAACACTCTGTCTGTATGTTGAAAACTGTCTACATATTGAACAGTCTGTCTATATATTGAACACTCTGTCTATATGTTGAACACTCTGTCCACATATTGAACAGTCTGTCTATATATTGAACAGTCTGTCTATATATTGAACACTCTGTCTATATATTGAACACTGTCTATATGTTGAAAACTGTCTATATATTGAACACTCTGTCTACATATTGAACAGTCTGTCTATATATTGAACAGTCTGTCTATATATTGAACACTGTCTATATGTTGAACACTCTGTCTACATATTGAACAGTCTGTCTACATATTGAACAGTCTGTCTATATATTGAACACTCTGTCTATATATTGAACACTCTCTATATGTTGAACACTCTGTCTACATATTGAACAGTCTGTCTACATATTGAACACTGTCTATATGTTGAACACTCTGTCTATATATTGAACACTCTGTCTATATGTTGAACACTCTGTCTACATATTGAACAGTCTGTCTATATATTGAACACTCTGTCTATATATTGAACACTGTCTATATGTTGAACACTCTGTCTACATATTGAACAGTCTGTCTATATATTGAACACTCTGTCTATATATTGAACACTGTCTATATGTTGAACACTCTGTCTACATATTGAACAGTCTGTCTACATATTGAACAGTCTGTCTATATATTGAACACTCTGTCTAGATATTGAACACTGTCTACATGTTGAACAGTCTGTCTATATATTGAACACTCTGTCTATATATTGAACAGTCTGTCTACATATTGAACACTGTCTATATGTTGAACACTCTGTCTACATATTGAACAGTCTGTCTAAATATTGAACACTCTGTCTATATGTTGAACACTCTGTCTACATATTGAACAGTCTGTCTATATATTGAACAGTCTGTCTATATATTGAACACTGTCTATATGTTGAACATTCTCTCTATATATTGAACAGTCTGTCTATATATTGAACAGTCTGTCTATATATTGAACACTGTCTATATGTTGAACATTCTCTCTACATATTGAACAGTCTGTCTATATATTGAACACTCTGTCTATATGTTGAACACTCTGTCTACATATTGAACAGTCTGTCTATATATTGAACACTCTGTCTATATATTGAACACTGTCTATATGTTGAACACTCTGTCTACATATTGAACAGTCTGTCTATATATTGAACACTCTGTCTATATATTGAACACTGTCTATATGTTGAACACTCTGTCTACATATTGAACAGTCTGTCTACATATTGAACAGTCTGTCTATATATTGAACACTCTGTCTAGATATTGAACACTGTCTACATGTTGAACAGTCTGTCTATATATTGAACACTCTGTCTATATATTGAACAGTCTGTCTATATATTGAACACTGTCTATATGTTGAACACTCTGTCTACATATTGAACAGTCTGTCTAAATATTGAACACTCTGTCTATATGTTGAACACTCTGTCTACATATTGAACAGTCTGTCTATATATTGAACACTCTGTCTACATATTGAACAGTCTGTCTATATGTTGAACACTCTGTCTACATATTGAACAGTCTGTCTATATATTGAACACTCTGTCTATATATTGAACACTGTCTATATATTGAACACTCTGTCTATATATTGAACACTGTCTATATGTTGAACACTCTGTCTACATATTGAACAGTCTGTCTATATATTGAACACTCTGTCTATATATTGAACACTGTCTATATGTTCAACACTCTGTCTACATATTGAACAGTCTGTCTACATATTGAACAGTCGGTCTATATATTGAACACTCTGTCTAGATATTGAACACTGTCTACATGTTGAACAGTCTGTCTATATATTGAACACTCTGTCTATATATTGAACAGTCTGTCTATATATTGAACGCTGTCTATATGTTGAACACTCTGTCTACATATTGAACAGTCTGTCTAAATATTGAACACTCTGTCTATATGTTGAACACTCTGTCTACATATTGAACAGTCTGTCTATATATTGAACACTCTGTCTACATATTGAACAGTCTGTCTATATGTTGAACACTCTGTCTACATATTGAACAGTCTGTCTACATATTGAACAGTCTGTCTATATATTGAACACTCTGTCTATATGTTGAACACTCTGTCTACATATTGAACAGTCTGTCTATATATTGAACAGTCTGTCTATATATTGAACACTCTGTCTATATATTGAACACTGTCTATATGTTGAAAACTGTCTATATATTGAACACTCTGTCTACATATTGAACAGTCTGTCTATATATTGAACAGTCTGTCTATATATTGAACACTGTCTATATGTTGAACATTCTGTCTACATATTGAACACTCTGTCTACATATTGAACAGTCTGTCTATATATTGAACAGTCTGTCTATATATTGAACACTGTCTATATGTTGAACATTCTCTCTACATATTGAACAGTCTGTCTATATATTGAACAGTCTGTCTATATATTGAACACTGTCTATATGTTGAACATTCTCTCTACATATTGAACAGTCTGTCTATATGTTGAACACTCTGTCTACATATTGAACAGTCTGTCTATATATTGAACACTCTGTCTATATATTGAACACTGTCTATATGTTGAACACTCTGTCTACATATTGAACAGTCTGTCTATATATTGAACACTCTGTCTATATATTGAACACTGTCTATATGTTGAACACTCTGTCTACATATTGAACAGTCTGTCTACATATTGAACAGTCTGTCTATATATTGAACACTCTGTCTAGATATTGAACACTGTCTACATGTTGAACAGTCTGTCTATATATTGAACACTCTGTCTATATATTGAACAGTCTGTCTATATATTGAACACTGTCTATATGTTGAACACTCTGTCTACATATTGAACAGTCTGTCTAAATATTGAACACTCTGTCTATATGTTGAACACTCTGTCTACATATTGAACAGTCTGTCTATATATTGAACACTCTGTCTACATATTGAACAGTCTGTCTATATGTTGAACACTCTGTCTACATATTGAACAGTCTGTCTATATATTGAACACTCTGTCTATATATTGAACACTGTCTATATATTGAACACTCTGTCTATATATTGAACACTGTCTATATGTTGAACACTCTGTCTACATATTGAACAGTCTGTCTATATATTGAACACTCTGTCTATATATTGAACACTGTCTATATGTTCAACACTCTGTCTACATATTGAACAGTCTGTCTACATATTGAACAGTCGGTCTATATATTGAACACTCTGTCTAGATATTGAACACTGTCTACATGTTGAACAGTCTGTCTATATATTGAACACTCTGTCTATATATTGAACAGTCTGTCTATATATTGAACGCTGTCTATATGTTGAACACTCTGTCTACATATTGAACAGTCTGTCTAAATATTGAACACTCTGTCTATATGTTGAACACTCTGTCTACATATTGAACAGTCTGTCTATATATTGAACACTCTGTCTACATATTGAACAGTCTGTCTATATGTTGAACACTCTGTCTACATATTGAACAGTCTGTCTACATATTGAACAGTCTGTCTATATATTGAACACTCTGTCTATATGTTGAACACTCTGTCTACATATTGAACAGTCTGTCTATATATTGAACAGTCTGTCTATATATTGAACACTCTGTCTATATATTGAACACTGTCTATATGTTGAAAACTGTCTATATATTGAACACTCTGTCTACATATTGAACAGTCTGTCTATATATTGAACAGTCTGTCTATATATTGAACACTGTCTATATGTTGAACATTCTGTCTACATATTGAACAGTCTGTCTACATATTGAACAGTCTGTCTATATATTGAACACTCTGTCTATATATTGAACACTCTCTATATGTTGAACACTCTGTCTACATATTGAACAGTCTGTCTACATATTGAACACTGTCTATATGTTGAACACTCTGTCTATATATTGAACACTCTGTCTATATGTTGAACACTCTGTCTACATATTGAACAGTCTGTCTATATATTGAACACTCTGTCTATATATTGAACACTGTCTATATGTTGAACACTCTGTCGACATATTGAACAGTCTGTCTATATATTGAACACTCTGTCTATATATTGAACACTGTCTATATGTTGAACACTCTGTCTACATATTGAACAGTCTGTCTACATATTGAACAGTCTGTCTATATATTGAACACTCTGTCTAGATATTGAACACTGTCTACATGTTGAACAGTCTGTCTATATATTGAACACTCTGTCTATATATTGAACAGTCTGTCTACATATTGAACACTGTCTATATGTTGAACACTCTGTCTACATATTGAACAGTCTGTCTAAATATTGAACACTCTGTCTATATGTTGAACACTCTGTCTACATATTGAACAGTCTGTCTATATATTGAACAGTCTGTCTATATATTGAACACTGTCTATATGTTGAACATTCTCTCTACATATTGAACAGTCTGTCTATATATTGAACAGTCTGTCTATATATTGAACACTGTCTATATGTTGAACATTCTCTCTACATATTGAACAGTCTGTCTATATATTGAACACTCTGTCTATATGTTGAACACTCTGTCTACATATTGAACAGTCTGTCTATATATTGAACACTCTGTCTATATATTGAACACTGTCTATATGTTGAACACTCTGTCTACATATTGAACAGTCTGTCTATATATTGAACACTCTGTCTATATATTGAACACTGTCTATATGTTGAACACTCTGTCTACATATTGAACTGTCTGTCCACATATTGAACAGTCTGTCTATATATTGAACACTCTGTCTAGATATTGAACACTGTCTACATGTTGAACAGTCTGTCTATATATTGAACACTCTGTCTATATATTGAACAGTCTGTCTATATATTGAACACAGTCTATATGTTGAACACTCTGTCTACATATTGAACAGTCTGTCTAAATATTGAACACTCTGTCTATATGTTGAACACTCTGTCTACATATTGAACAGTCTGTCTATATATTGAACACTCTGTCTACATATTGAACAGTCTGTCTATATGTTGAACACTCTGTCTACATATTGAACAGTCTGTCTATATATTGAACACTCTGTCTATATATTGAACACTGTCTATATATTGAACACTCTGTCTATATATTGAACACTCTCTATATGTTGAACACTCTGTCTACATATTGAACAGTCTGTCTACATATTGAACAGTCTGTCTATATATTGAACACTCTGTCTATATGTTGAACACTCTGTCTACATATTGAACAGTCTGTCTATATATTGAACACTCTGTCTATATATTGAACACTGTCTATATGTTGAACACTCTGTCTACATATTGAACAGTCTGTCTATATATTGAACACTCTGTCTATATATTGAACACTGTCTATATGTTGAACACTCTGTCTACATATTGAACAGTCTGTCTACATATTGAACAGTCTGTCTATATATTGAACACTCTGTCTAGATATTGAACACTGTCTACATGTTGAACAGTCTGTCTATATATTGAACACTCTGTCTATATATTGAACAGTCTGTCTATATATTGAACACTGTCTATATGTTGAACACTCTGTCTACATATTGAACAGTCTGTCTAAATATTGAACACTCTGTCTATATGTTGAACACTCTGTCTACATATTGAACAGTCTGTCTATATATTGAACAGTCTGTCTATATATTGAACACTGTCTATGTGTTGAACATTCTCTCTACATATTGAACAGTCTGTCTATATATTGAACAGTCTGTCTATATATTGAACACTGTCTATATGTTGAACATTCTCTCTACATATTGAACAGTCTGTCTATATATTGAACACTCTGTCTATATGTTGAACACTCTGTCTACATATTGAACAGTCTGTCTATATATTGAACACTCTGTCGATATATTGAACACTGTCTATATGTTGAACACTCTGTCTACATATTGAACAGTCTGTCTATATATTGAACACTCTGTCTATATATTGAACACTGTCTATATGTTGAACACTCTGTCTACATATTGAACAGTCTGTCTACATATTGAACAGTCTGTCTATATATTGAACACTCTGTCTAGATATTGAACACTGTCTACATGTTGAACAGTCTGTCTATATATTGAACACTCTGTCTATATATTGAACAGTCTGTCTATATATTGAACACTGTCTATATGTTGAACACTCTGTCTACATATTGAACAGTCTGTCTAAATATTGAACACTCTGTCTATATGTTGAACACTCTGTCTACATATTGAACAGTCTGTCTATATATTGAACACTCTGTCTACATATTGAACAGTCTGTCTATATGTTGAACACTCTGTCTACATATTGAACAGTCTGTCTATATATTGAACACTCTGTCTATATATTGAACACTGTCTATATGTTGAACACTCTGTCTACATATTGAACAGTCTGTCTACATATTGAACAGTCTGTCTATATATTGAACACTCTGTCTATATGTTGAATACTCTGTCTACATATTGAACACTCTGTCTATATATTGAACACTCTGTCTATATATTGAACACTCTGTCTGTATATTGAACACTCTGTCTATATGTTGAACACTGTCTACATATTGAACAGTCTGTCTATATATTGAACACTCTGTCTATATGTTGAACACTCTGTCTACATATTGAACAGTCTGTCTATATATTGAACACTCTGTCTTTATATTGAACACTGTCTATATGTTGAACACTGTCTATATATTGAACACTCTGTCTACATATTGAACAGTCTGTCTATATATTGAACAGTCTGTCTATATCTTGAACAGTCTGTCTATATATTGAACACTGTCTATATGTTGAACACTCTGTCTACATATTGAACAGTCTGTCTACATATTGAACAGTCTGTCTATATATTGAACACTCTGTCTATATATTGAACACTGTCTATATGTTGAACACTCTGTCTACATATTGAACAGTCTGTCTACATATTGAACAGTCTGTCTATATATTGAACACTCTGTCTATATGTTGAACACTCTGTCTACATATTGAACAGTCTGTCTATATATTGAACACTCTGTCTATATATTGAACACTCTGTCTGTATATTGAACACTCTGTCTATATGTTGAACACTGTCTACATATTGAACAGTCTGTCTATATATTGAACACTCTGTCTATATGTTGAACACTCTGTCTATATGTTGAACACTCTGTCTACATATTGAACACTCTGTCTATATATTGAACAGTCTGTCTATATATTGAACACTCTGTCTATATATTGAACACTGTCTATATGTTGAACACTCTGTCTACATATTGAACAGTCTGTCTATATATTGAACACTCTGTCTATTTATTGAACACTGTCTATATATTGAACACTATGTCTATATGTTGAACACTATGTCTATATGTTGAACACTCTATATATTGAACACTCTGTCTATATGTTGAACACTCTGTCTACATATTGAACAGTCTGTCTAAATATTGAACACTCTGTCTATATATTGAACACTCTGTCTATATGTTGAACACTCTGTCTACATATTGAACAGTCTGTCTACATATTGAACAGTCTGTCTATACATTGAAAACTCTGTCTATATATTGAACACTGTCTATATGTTGAACACTCTGTCTATATATTGAACAGTCTGTCTACATATTGAACAGTCTGTCTATATATTGAACACTCTGTCTATATATTGAACACTGTCTATATGTTGAACACTCTGTCTACATATTGAACAGTCTGTCTACATATTGAACAGTCTGTCTATACATTGAACACTGTCTATATGTTGAACACTCTGTCTGCATATTGAACAGTCTGTCTACATATTGAACAGTCTGTCTATATATTGAACACTCTGTCTATATGTTGAACACTCTGTCTACATATTGAACAGTCTGTCTATATATTGAACACTCTGTCTATATATTGAACACTCTGTCTGTATATTGAACACTCTGTCTATATGTTGAACACTGTCTACATATTGAACAGTCTGTCTATATATTGAACACTCTGTCTATATATTGAACACTGTCTATATGTTGAACACTCTGTCTACATATTGAACAGTCTGTCTATATATTGAACACTCTGTCTATATATTGAACACTGTCTATATATTGAACACTATGTCTATATGTTGAACGCTCTATATATTGAACACTCTGTCTATATGTTGAACACTCTGTCTACATATTGAACAGTCTGTCTACATATTGAACACTCTGTCTATATATTGAACACTCTGTCTATATGTTGAACACTCTGTCTACATATTGAACAGTCTGTCTATATATTGAACACTCTGTCTATATGTTGAACACTGTCTACATATTGAACAGTCTGTATATATGTTGAACACTGTCTACATATTGAACATTCTGTCTATATATTGAACACTCTGTCTATATATTGAACACTGTCTATATGTTGAACACTCTGTCTACATATTGAACAGTCTGTCTATATATTGAACACACTGTCTATATATTGAACACTGTCTATATATTGAACACTATGTCTATATGTTGAACACTCTATATATTGAACACTCTGTCTATATGTTGAACACTCTGTCTACATATTGAACAGTCTGTCTATATATTGAACAGTCTGTCTATATATTGAACACTGTCTATATGTTGAACACTCTGACTACATATTGAACAGTCTGTCTATATATTGAACACTCTGTCTATATATTGAACACTGTCTATATGTTGAACACTCTGTCTACATATTGAACAGTCTGTCCATATATTGAACACTCTGTCTATATGTTGAACACTGTCTACATATTGAACAGTCTGTCTATCTGTTGAACACTGTCTACATATTGAACAGTCTGTGTATATATTGAACACTCTGTCTATATGTTGAACACTCTGTCTACATATTGAACAGTCTGTCTATATATTGAACACTCTGTCTATATATTGAACACTGTCTATATGTTGAACACTCTGTCTACATATTGAACAGTCTGTCTACATATTGAACAGTCTGTCTATATATTGAGCACTCTGTCTAGATATTGAACACTGTCTACATGTTGAACAGTCTGTCTATATATTGAACACTCTGTCTATATATTGAACAGTCTGTCTATATATTGAACACTGTCTATATGTTGAACACTCTGTCTACATATTGAACAGTCTGTCTAAATATTGAACACTCTGTCTATATGTTGAACACTCTGTCTACATATTGAACAGTCTGTCTATATATTGAACAGTCTGTCTATATATTGAACACTGTCTATATGTTGAACATTCTCTCTACATATTGAACAGTCTGTCTATATATTGAACAGTCTGTCTATATATTGAACACTGTCTATATGTTGAACATTCTCTCTACATATTGAACAGTCTGTCTATATATTGAACACTCTGTCTATATGTTGAACACTCTGTCTACATATTGAACAGTCTGTCTATATATTGAACACTCTGTCTATATATTGAACACTGTCTATATGTTGAACACTCTGTCTACATATTGAACAGTCTGTCTATATATTGAACACTCTGTCTATATATTGAACACTGTCTATATGTTGAACACTCTGTCTACATATTGAACAGTCTGTCTACATATTGAACAGTCTGTCTATATATTGAACACTCTGTCTAGATATTGAACACTGTCTACATGTTGAACAGTCTGTCTATATATTGAACACTCTGTCTATATATTGAACAGTCTGTCTATATATTGAACACTGTCTATATGTTGAACACTCTGTCTACATATTGAACAGTCTGTCTAAATATTGAACACTCTGTCTATATGTTGAACACTCTGTCTACATATTGAACAGTCTGTCTATATATTGAACACTCTGTCTACATATTGAACAGTCTGTCTATATGTTGAACACTCTGTCTACATATTGAACAGTCTGTCTATATATTGAACACTCTGTCTATATATTGAACACTGTCTATATGTTGAACACTCTGTCTACATATTGAACAGTCTGTCTACATATTGAACAGTCTGTCTATATATTGAACACTCTGTCTATATGTTGAACACTCTGTCTACATATTGAACACTCTGTCTATATATTGAACACTCTGTCTATATATTGAACACTCTGTCTGTATATTGAACACTCTGTCTATATGTTGAACACTGTCTACATATTGAACAGTCTGTCTATATATTGAACACTCTGTCTATATGTTGAACACTCTGTCTACATATTGAACAGTCTGTCTATATATTGAACACTCTGTCTTTATATTGAACACTGTCTATATGTTGAACACTGTCTATATATTGAATACTCTGTCTACATATTGAACAGTCTGTCTATATATTGAACAGTCTGTCTATATCTTGAACAGTCTGTCTATATATTGAACACTGTCTATATGTTGAACACTCTGTCTACATATTGAACAGTCTGTCTACATATTGAACAGTCTGTCTATATATTGAACACTCTGTCTATATATTGAACACTGTCTATATGTTGAACACTCTGTCTACATATTGAACAGTCTGTCTACATATTGAACAGTCTGTCTATATATTGAACACTCTGTCTATATGTTGAACACTCTGTCTACATATTGAACAGTCTGTCTATATCTTGAACACTCTGTCTATATATTGAACACTCTGTCTGTATATTGAACACTCTGTCTATATGTTGAACACTGTCTACATATTGAACAGTCTGTCTATATATTGAACACTCTGTCTATATGTTGAACACTCTGTCTATATGTTGAACACTCTGTCTACATATTGAACACTCTGTCTATATATTGAACAGTCTGTCTATATATTGAACACTCTGTCTATATATTGAACACTGTCTATATGTTGAACACTCTGTCTACATATTGAACAGTCTGTCTATATATTGAACACTCTGTCTATTTATTGAACACTGTCTATATATTGAACACTATGTCTATATGTTGAACACTATGTCTATATGTTGAACACTCTATATATTGAACACTCTGTCTATATGTTGAACACTCTGTCTATATATTGAACACTCTGTCTATATGTTGAACACTCTGTCTACATATTGAACAGTCTGTCTACATATTGAACAGTCTGTCTATATATTGAAAACTCTGTCTATATATTGAACACTGTCTATATGTTGAACACTCTGTCTATATATTGAAAAGTCTGTCTATATATTGAACACTCTGTCTATTTATTGAACACTGTCTATATATTGAACACTATGTCTATATGTTGAACACTATGTCTATATGTTGAACACTCTATATATTGAACACTCTGTCTATATGTTGAACACTCTGTCTATATATTGAACACTCTGTCTATATGTTGAACACTCTGTCTACATATTGAACAGTCTGTCTACATATTGAACAGTCTGTCTATATATTGAAAACTCTGTCTATATATTGAACACTGTCTATATGTTGAACACTCTGTCTATATATTGAAAAGTCTGTCTACATATTGAACAGTCTGTCTATATATTGAACACTCTGTCTATATATTGAACACTGTCTATATGTTGAACACTCTGTCTACATATTGAACAGTCTGTCTACATATTGAACAGTCTGTCTATACATTGAACACTGTCTATATGTTGAACACTCTGTCTGCATATTGAACAGTCTGTCTACATATTGAACAGTCTGTCTATATATTGAACACTCTGTCTATATGTTGAACACTCTGTCTACATATTGAACAGTCTGTCTATATATTGAACACTCTGTCTATATATTGAACACTCTGTCTGTATATTGAACACTCTGTCTATATGTTGAACACTGTCTACATATTGAACAGTCTGTCTATATATTGAACACTCTGTCTATATATTGAACACTGTCTATATGTTGAACACTCTGTCTACATATTGAACAGTCTGTCTATATATTGAACACTCTGTCTATATATTGAACACTGTCTATATATTGAACACTATGTCTATATGTTGAACACTCTATATATTGAACACTCTGTCTATATGTTGAACACTCTGTCTACATATTGAACAGTCTGTCTAAATATTGAACACTCTGTCTATATATTGAACACTCTGTCTATATGTTGAACACTCTGTCTACATATTGAACAGTCTGTCTATATATTGAACACTCTGTCTATATGTTGAACACTGTCTACATATTGAACAGTCTGTCTATATGTTGAACACTGTCTACATATTGAACATTCTGTCTATATATTGAACACTCTGTCTATATATTGAACACTGTCTATATGTTGAACACTCTGTCTACATATTGAACAGTCTGTCTATATATTGAACACTCTGTCTATATATTGAACACTGTCTATATATTGAACACTATGTCTATATGTTGAACACTCTATATATTGAACACTCTGTCTATATGTTGAACACTCTGTCTACATATTGAACAGTCTGTCTATATATTGAACAGTCTGTCTATATATTGAACACTGTCTATATGTTGAACACTCTGTCTACATATTGAACAGTCTGTCTATATATTGAACACTCTGTCTATATATTGAACACTGTCTATATGTTGAACACTGTCTACATATTGAACAGTCTGTCTATCTGTTGAACACTGTCTACATATTGAACAGTCTGTCTATATATTGAACACTCTGTCTATATGTTGAACACTCTGTCTACATATTGAACAGTCTGTCTATATATTGAACACTCTGTCTATATATTGAACACTGTCTATATGTTGAACACTCTGTCTACATATTGAACAGTCTGTCTACATATTGAACAGTCTGTCTATATATTGAACACTCTGTCTAGATATTGAACACTGTCTACATGTTGAACAGTCTGTCTATATATTGAACACTCTGTCTATATATTGAACAGTCTGTCTATATATTGAACACTGTCTATATGTTGAACACTCTGTCTACATATTGAACAGTCTGTCTAAATATTGAACACTCTGTCTATATGTTGAACACTCTGTCTACATATTGAACAGTCTGTCTATATATTGAACAGTCTGTCTATATATTGAACACTGTCTATATGTTGAACATTCTCTCTACATATTGAACAGTCTGTCTATATATTGAACAGTCTGTCTATATATTGAACACTGTCTATATGTTGAACATTCTCTCTACATATTGAACAGTCTGTCTATATATTGAACACTCTGTCTATATGTTGAACACTCTGTCTACATATTGAACAGTCTGTCTATATATTGAACACTCTGTCTATATATTGAACACTGTCTATATGTTGAACACTCTGTCTACATATTGAACAGTCTGTCTATATATTGAACACTCTGTCTATATATTGAACACTGTCTATATGTTGAACACTCTGTCTACATATTGAACAGTCTGTCTACATATTGAACAGTCTGTCTATATATTGAACACTCTGTCTAGATATTGAACACTGTCTACATGTTGAACAGTCTGTCTATATATTGAACACTCTGTCTATATATTGAACAGTCTGTCTATATATTGAACACTGTCTAAATGTTGAACACTCTGTCTACATATTGAACAGTCTGTCTATATATTGAACACTCTGTCTATATGTTGAACACTGTCTACATATTGAACAGTCTGTCTATATGTTGAACACTCTGTCTACATATTGAACAGTCTGTCTAAATATTGAACACTCTGTCTATATATTGAACACTCTGTCTATATGTTGAACACTCTGTCTACATATTGAACAGTCTGTCTATATATTGAACACTCTGTCTATATGTTGAACACTGTCTACATATTGAACAGTCTGTCTATATGTTGAACACTGTCTACATATTGAACATTCTGTCTATATATTGAACACTCTGTCTATATATTGAACACTGTCTATATGTTGAACACTCTGTCTACATATTGAACAGTCTGTCTATATATTGAACACTCTGTCTATATATTGAACACTGTCTATATATTGAACACTATGTCTATATGTTGAACACTCTATATATTGAACACTCTGTCTATATGTTGAACACTCTGTCTACATATTGAACAGTCGGTCTATATATTGAACAGTCTGTCTATATATTGAACACTGTCTATATGTTGAACACTCTGTCTACATATTGAACAGTCTGTCTATATATTGAACACTCTGTCTATATAATGAACACTGTCTATATGTTGAACACTCTGTCTACATATTGAACAGTCTGTCCATATATTGAACACTCTGTCTATATGTTGAACACTGTCTACATATTGAACAGTCTGTCTATCTGTTGAACACTGTCTACATATTGAACAGTCTGTCTATATATTGAACACTCTGTCTATATGTTGAACACTCTGTCTACATATTGAACAGTCTGTCTATATATTGAACACTATGTCTGTATATTGAACACTCTATATATTGAACACTGTCTATATGTTGAACACTCTGTCTACATATTGAACAGTCTGTCTATATATTGAACACTATGTCTGTATATTGAACACTCTGTCTATATATTGAACAGTATGTCTATATGTTGAACATTCTCTCTATGTATTGAACACTCTGTCTACATATTGAACAGTCTGTCTATATATTGAACACTCTGTCTATATGTTGAACACTGTCTACATATTGAACAGTCTGTCTATATGTTGAACACTCTGTCTACATATTGAACAGTCTGTCTAAATATTGAACACTCTGTCTATATATTGAACACTCTGTCTATATGTTGAACACTCTGTCTACATATTGAACAGTCTGTCTATATATTGAACACTCTGTCTATATGTTGAACACTGTCTACATATTGAACAGTCTGTCTATATGTTGAACACTGTCTACATATTGAACATTCTGTCTATATATTGAACACTCTGTCTATATATTGAACACTGTCTATATGTTGAACACTCTGTCTACATATTGAACAGTCTGTCTATATATTGAACACTCTGTCTATATATTGAACACTGTCTATATATTGAACACTATGTCTATATGTTGAACACTCTATATATTGAACACTCTGTCTATATGTTGAACACTCTGTCTACATATTGAACAGTCGGTCTATATATTGAACAGTCTGTCTATATATTGAACACTGTCTATATGTTGAACACTCTGTCTACATATTGAACAGTCTGTCTATATATTGAACACTCTGTCTATATAATGAACACTGTCTATATGTTGAACACTCTGTCTACATATTGAACAGTCTGTCCATATATTGAACACTCTGTCTATATGTTGAACACTGTCTACATATTGAACAGTCTGTCTATCTGTTGAACACTGTCTACATATTGAACAGTCTGTCTATATATTGAACACTCTGTCTATATGTTGAACACTCTGTCTACATATTGAACAGTCTGTCTATATATTGAACACTATGTCTGTATATTGAACACTCTATATATTGAACACTGTCTATATGTTGAACACTCTGTCTACATATTGAACAGTCTGTCTATATATTGAACACTATGTCTGTATATTGAACACTCTGTCTATATATTGAACAGTATGTCTATATGTTGAACATTCTCTCTATGTATTGAACACTCTGTCTACATATTGAACAGTCTGTCTATATATTGAACACTCTGTCTATATGTTGAACACTGTCTATATATTGAACAGTCTGTCTGTATATTGAACACTCTGTCTATATATTGAACACTATGTCTATATGTTGAACATCCTCTCTATATATTGAACACTCTGTCTACATATTGAACAGTCTGTCTATATGTTGAACACTCTGTCTATATATTGAACAGTCTGTCTATATAATGAACACTCTGTCTATATATTGAACACTATGTCGATATGTTGAACACTCTGTCTATATATTGAACACTCTGTCTATATATTGAACACTATGTCTATATGTTGAACACTCTGTCTATATATTGAACACTCTGTCTACATATTGAACAGTCTGTCTATATATTGAACACTCTGTCTATATGTTGAACACTGTCTAACTATTGAACAGTCTGTCTGTATATTGAACACTCTGTCTATATATTGAACACTATGTCTATATGTTTAACATTCTCTCTATATATTGAACACTCTGTCTACATATTGAACACTCTGTCTATATGTTGAACACTGTCTATATATTGAACAGTCTGTCTATATATTGAACACTCTGTCTATATATTGAACACTTTGTCTATATGTTGAACACTCTGTCTATATATTGAACAGTCTGTCTGTATATTGAACAGTCTGTCTATATGTTGAACACCATGTCTATATGTTGAACACTCTGTCTATATGTTGAACACTATGTCTATATGTTGAACAGTCTGTCTATATATTGAACACTATGTCTATATGTTGAACACTCTGTCTGTATATTGAACAGTCTGTCTATATATTGAACACTCTGTCTATATGTTGAACACTGTCTATATATTGAACAGTCTGTCTATATATTGAACACTATGTCTATATGTTGAACACTCTGTCTATATGTTGAACACTGTCTATATATTGAACAGTCTGTCTATATATTGAACACTCTGTCTATATTTTGAACACTCTGTCTATATGTTGAACACTCTATATGTTGAACACTCTGTCTATATGTTGAACACTGTCTATATATTGAACAGTCTGTCTATATATTGAACACTATGTCTATATGTTGAACACTCTATATATTGAACACTCTGTCTATATGTTGAACACTCTCTCTATATATTGAACACTCTGTCTATATATTGAACACTCTGTCTATATGTTGAACACTCTCTCTATATATTGAACACTCTGTCTATATATTGAACACTCTGTCTATATGTTGAACACTCTCTCTATATATTGAACACTGTCTATATATTGAATACTCTGTCTATATGTTGAACACTCTCTCTATATATTGAACACTCTGTCTATATATTGAACACTCTGTCTATATGTTGAACACTCTCTCTATATATTGAACACTCTGTCTATATGTTGAACACTCTCTCTATATATTGAACACTCTGTCTATATATTGAACACTCTGTCTATATATTGAACACTCTGTCTATATGTTGAACACTCTCTCTATATATTGAACACTCTGTCTATATATTGAACACTCTGTCTATATATTGAACACTCTGTCTATATGTTGAACACTCTCTCTATATATTGAACACTCTGTCTATATATTGAACACTCTGTCTATATGTTGAACACTCTCTCTCTATATTGAACACTCTGTCTATATGTTGAACACTCTCTCTATATATTGAACACTCTGTCTATATATTGAACACTCTGTCTATATGTTGAACACTCTCTCTATATATTGAACACTCTGTCTATATGTTGAACACTCTCTCTATATATTGAACACTCTGTCTATATATTGAACACTCTGTCTATATATTGAACACTCTCTCTATATGTTGAACACTCTGTCTATATGTTGAACACTCTCTCTATATATTGAACACTCTGTCTATATGTTGAACACTCTCTCTATATATTGAACACTCTGTCTATATATTGAACACTCTGTCTATATGTTGAACACTCTCTCTATATATTGAACACTCTATTTTTGAACACTCTGTCTATATATTGAACACTATGTCTATATGTTGAACACTCTATATATTGAACACTCTGTCTATATGTTGAACACTCTCTCTATATATTGAACACTATGTCTATATATTGAACAGTCTGTCTATATATTGAACACTCTGTCTATATGTTGAACACTCTATATATTGAACACTCTGTCTATATATTGAACACCCTCTCTATATATTGAACACTCTGTCTATATATTGAACACTCTGTCTATATATTGAACACTCTGTCTATATGTTGAACACTCTATATATTGAACACTCTGTCTATATATTGAACACTCTGTCTATATATTGAACACTCTGTCTATATATTGAACACTCTCTCTATTTTTTGAACACTCTGTCTATATATTGAACACTCTGTCTATATGTTGAACACTCTCTCTATATATTGAACACTCTGTCTATATATTGAACACTCTCTCTATATATTGAACACTCTCTCTATTTTTTGAACACTCTGTCTATATATTGAACACTCTGTCTATATGTTGAACACTCTCTCTATATATTGAACACTCTGTCTATATATTGAACACCCTCTCTATATATTGAACACTCTGTCTATATATTGAACACTCTGTCTATATGTTGAACACTCTCTCTATATATTGAACACTCTGTCTATATATTGAACACTGTCTATATGTTGAACAGTCTGTCTATATATTGAACACTACGTCTATATGTTGAACAGTCTGTCTATATATTGAACACTACGTCTATATGTTGAACAGTCTGTCTATATATTGAACACTATGTCTATATGTTGAACAGTCTGTCTATATATTGAACACTCTGTCTATATGTTGAACACTGTCTATATATTGAACAGTCTGTCTATATATTGAACACTATGTCTATATGTTGAACACTCTATATATTGAACACTCTGTCTATATGTTGAACACTGTCTATATATTGAACAGTCTGTCTATATATTGAACACTATGTCTATATGTTGAACACTCTGTATATTGAACACTGTCTATATGTTGAACACTCTGTCTATATATTGAACACTCTGTCTATATATTGAACAGTCTGTCTATATATTGAACACTCTGTCTATATGTTGAACACTCTATATATTGAACACTCTGTCTATATGTTGAACACTCTCTCTATATATTGAACACTCTGTCTATATGTTGAACACTCTCTCTATATATTGAACACTATGTCTATATATTGAACAGTCTGTCTATATATTGAACACTCTGTCTATATGTTGAACACTCTATATATTGAACACTCTGTCTATATATTGAACACTCTGTCTACATATTGAACACTCTGTCTATATATTGAACACTATGTCTATATGTTGAACACTCTATATATTGAACACTCTGTCTATATGTTGAACACTCTCTCTATATATTGAACACTCTGTCTATATGTTGAACACTCTCTCTATATATTGAACACTGTCTATATATTGAACACTCTGTCTATATATTGAACACTCTCTCTATATATTGAACACTCTCTCTATTTTTTGAACACTCTGTCTATATATTGAACACTCTGTCTATATGTTGAACACTCTCTCTATATATTGAACACTCTGTCTATATATTGAACACCCTCTCTATATATTGAACACTCTGTCTATATATTGAACACTCTGTCTATATGTTGAACACTCTCTCTATATATTGAACACTCTGTCTATATATTGAACACTGTCTATATGTTGAACAGTCTGTCTATATATTGAACACTACGTCTATATGTTGAACAGTCTGTCTATATATTGAACACTATGTCTATATGTTGAACAGTCTGTCTATATATTGAACACTCTGTCTATATGTTGAACACTGTCTATATATTGAACAGTCTGTCTATATATTGAACACTATGTCTATATGTTGAACACTCTATATATTGAACACTCTGTCTATATGTTGAACACTGTCTATATATTGAACAGTCTGTCTATATATTGAACACTATGTCTATATGTTGAACACTCTGTATATTGAACACTGTCTATATGTTGAACACTCTGTCTATATATTGAACACTCTGTCTATATATTGAACAGTCTGTCTATATATTGAACACTCTGTCTATATGTTGAACACTCTATATATTGAACACTCTGTCTATATGTTGAACACTCTCTCTATATATTGAACACTCTGTCTATATGTTGAACACTCTCTCTATATATTGAACACTATGTCTATATATTGAACAGTCTGTCTATATATTGAACACTCTGTCTATATGTTGAACACTCTATATATTGAACACTCTGTCTATATATTGAACACTCTGTCTATATATTGAACACTATGTCTATATGTTGAACACTCTATATATTGAACACTCTGTCTATATGTTGAACACTCTCTCTATATATTGAACACTCTGTCTATATGTTGAACACTCTCTCTATATATTGAACACTGTCTATATATTGAATACTCTGTCTATATGTTGAACACTCTCTCTATATATTGAACACTCTGTCTATATGTTGAACACTCTCTCTATATGTTGAACACTCTGTCTATATATTGAACACTCTGTCTATATATTGAACACTCTGTCTATATATTGAACAGTGTTTCTGCGCCGTTCTCGGGTGAGTTCGTTTTCACTTTCGCTTTGAGTGATGATGGAGGCGGGAGCGGCCGTTTGAGCACGGGGATTCCCGGCAGACCGGCACCGAAAACCAGACAGAGACAGTATTCAGAGGCTGCATTCCCGGAACGGCTCCGGAGCTGAGCACAGAGCCGCTGTAACAGCCGGATCCGCTCTCCTGATCCCTGGGTTTCCATTCAGAGGAAGCTGAGACCGACAGCAGCTCCACTCAACCAGAAAGAGGTCAGTAAATGGGAGAAATCTTCACACTCCAGCACCGCAGGGATAGTGTGTACAGTCCGGGATAGTGCACACAGTCCAGGATAGTGTACACAGTCCAGGATAGTGTACACAGTCCGGGATAGTGTACACAGCCCGGGATAGTGTGTACAGTCCGGGATAGTGTACACAGTCTGGGATAGTGTACACAGTCCGGGATAGTGTACACAGCCTGGGATAGTGTGTACAGTCCGGGATAGTGTACACAGTCTGGGATAGTGTACACAGTCCGGGATAGTGTACACAGCCCGGGATAGTGTGTACAGTCCGGGATAGTATGTACAGTCTGGGATAGTGTACACAGTCCGGGATAGTGTACACAGTCTGGGATAGTGTACACAGTCCGGGATAGTGTGTACAGTCCGGGATAGTGTACACATTCTGGGATAGTGTACACAGTCTGGGATAGTGTGTACAGTCCGGGATAGTATGCACAGTCCGGGATAGTGTACACAGTCCGGGATAGTGTACACAGTCCGGGATCGTGTACACAGTCCGGGATAGTGTACACAGTCCGGGATAGTGTACACAGACCGGGATAGTGTACACAGTCCGGGATAGTGTATACAGTCCGGGATAGTGTACACAGTCCGGGATCGTGTACACAGTCCGGGATAGTGTACACAGTCCGGGATAGTGTATACAAGACTATATTTGTATTGTTCTCTTTATGAAGACAAGAAACCTTTTTTAACAGCCTAATGGACTTGTCCTGCCACCTTCAGTGATTTCCTGTACAAACACCCCCGGGTGTCTCTGATCTTGAACCCACTTTAATACTGTAACAATTAGTTCATATTACCTCTCCTCATTCTCACCTCACACTTCTCTGTGTTAAACTTCATCTGCCATGTGTCTGCTCCTTTCACCAGTCTGTCTATATCCTCCTGGAGTCTGTTACTATCCCCCTCACTGTTCACTACCTTGCTGTATGCTGTTCACTATGTGCTATTTGCAAACTTTTCAATGATGCCGGGTCCAGGTTATTAGTATATTGTTGCAGACACGTGGTGAGATGTGGGTGGTTCCCACTAGTCAAACCCTCACCTGACTGCAGCACTTGTGTTTTGTTATTCGGGTTTAATCCCTTGGTGTTTTACTTTTCAAATAATCAGACAGCGACTGGTTTTATTGTGGGTTTAAAAGCAGAAAATCAGTTGTTTATGGATCAATATACCTTCTCCCCAGATTGTAGGCACTTCATCCACTCACTCATTCACTTGCACACAAACACACCAGAGAGAGAGAGAGGGTCAATAGAGAAAGTGATTTTTAGTGTGGGGGAGATCACAAACCTGTTGAATTTTCTTGGAAATGAGGTTCTTGATGGGTGCAGGCCTGAGATAATTGTAGATTTTTCTCTTGATTGTGAGTTCAGTGGAAGATGGTGGGTCACTTCTGGTTTACTATTGTCTACTGTGGATGTCGGATTCTAGAGCAGGGCACATGCCTTCTGGATTGCTGGAAAATAAGCTGCTGGATGCTGCTTCTCTCTCTCTCTGACTCTCTCACCAGGCTGTTTTTTTTAAGTGTTACTTCTCACTTCTTCACAGGAGACATTCTGGTTTTTGTCCCAATGTGCTCAGACAATGGCCCAGGACGAGGCTACTTCACAACTTCTTTGTTTCAGAAAAAATATTCAGTTCTGGAATGTTATAGGATGGGGTGCTATTGACACCTCTTAGTTCTGAAGACTTGTCCTTTGTCTTTGTCAGACAGTTTGAATACAGAGGGGATCAATCCCCTTTCCTTCGGTGGCCATTTTGGACCATTGTTCACTATTTACAATAAAGGCTCATTTTTAAAAGACAAAGTCAGTTTTTCATAACTCCTCAGAGTTGGTCCATAATTTATATCATCGCACTTCCGGTGTGCGGGACATGAGATTAAAAAGAGCACTGATCCTAATATAGACTGCTGGGGAACCCCACTGTATACTTCCCTCCAGCCTGAAACACAACTCTTCACCATTACTGGCCAGAATTTTCCGGTGGGCGGACGGGAGCCAGTCACTGACTGAAAAGCTGGTGGCGAACCCTCTTCCGCCTCGCCTGGGGATCCGACCCACATTTTGCAGGTCCCCGGGCTTCAATTGGTGTGAGGCGGGCCTTCCACCCGCTGTAGGAAGTTCCGCCTAATAGATCTGCCAGCCAATCAGCGCACGAGCAGCTCTTAGTCCCAGCAGCGCCACTGGGAGCGGTGGCTACTGCTGGGACTGCAGCCCAGCATGAAGAGAAGATGCCTGAGAGCCAGGAAGGAAGGTAAGTTTTGGTTGCCTTGCCAGAGGTAATTGTTCAGGCCCCCGCGAGGCAAGGGTGGTTGATTGCTGGGAGGGGGGGTGGTTGTGTTGGGTGTTGAGGGTGGCTGGAGTAGTGGGGGCGGCCCTCGATCAGGCACAGGGTGCCCGAAAATGAGGGCACCCACCGGGACGTTGAGAGCCACCTAGTTTCGTTAGACAGCTTCTCCTGGCTCCAGGACGCCCGCTTGCCGTGTGTAAAATCCGTGTGGAGGCGGGCGAAGGCCCTTCAGTGGATGTCAAGTGGCCACTTAAGGGTCTGGATTGGCCTGGGGCGGGCGGGCATTTATCGCTGCTGCCGCCCTGCGTAAAGTGGCAGCAGGAGCGGGTCAGGAGGGTCTCCCGGTGCCTTCCGTTCCATTTTATACTACCCCCCAGCCACCATCCTGCTCGTCGGGGTGACTCTCTGCTTTCTGTCTCTGAGCCAATTCCATATCCAAACTGACACTGTCCCTTTAATTCCATTGGCTTTAATTTTGCTAGATGTATAAATCCACTGATAATATACATTGCCCAGGACCATGTACACATCGAAGAATAACATACACAGCCCAGATTATTGAACCAGAGATGGTTTACTGTCTGCCCTAAGTTGTCGGTTGCAGAAATGAACCTGTCCTGGTTGGAAACAGTATCACACAGGGCACAGATCCAAGTCAAACACACAGTTCAGTTGGAAAGGAGCTGGCTGCAACTTTCTTTCTGAATTTGGATTGCTGAGTGCAGTGCTAAACTTGTGTGTCCCAGTGATTCCTGTTTTTAATCCAGGTTAAAGCACTGTGGTGCAGCATCCAACCCAGGTTAAACCCCAAGAGGCAATATTTAATCTAGGTTAAATCCCGAGGTGCAGTATTTAACCTCAAGGGGCAGTTTTTAATCTAGGTTAAACCCCAAGGGGCAGTTTTTAATCTAGGTTAAACCCCAAGGGGCAGCACTTACCTTCTGGGAGTGGAGCGGAGAGGAGCGGACCTGTGGGGAGAACGCCGAGCGAGAGAAGAGGATAAATTGAGCCCGAGGATCGAGGCCCAGTCACTTACCTTCTGGGAGTGGAGCGGAGAGGAGTGGACCTGTGGGGAGAACGCCGAGCGAGAGAAGAGGATAAATTGAGCCCGAGGATCGAGGCCCAGTCACTTACCTTCCGGGAGTGGAGCGGAGAGGAGCGGACCTGTGGGGAGAACGCCGAGCGAGAGAAGAGGATAAATTGAGCCCGAGGATCGAGGCCCAGTCACTTACCTTCCGGGAGTGGAGCGGAGAGGAGCGGACCTGTGGGGAGAACGCCGAGCGAGAGAAGAGGATAAATTGAGCCCGAGGATCGAGGCCCAGTCACTTACCTTCCGGGAGTGGAGCGGAGAGGAGCGGACCTGTGGGGAGAACGCCGAGCGAGAGAAGAGGATAAATTGAGCCCGAGGATCGAGGCCCAGTCATTTACCTTCTGGGAGTGGAGCGGAGAGCAATCCAGGCATGCCGGAGTTTGAAAAAAAAAGTCAACAGTGGCATCACAGGAAAGCTGCAAGGTGATTGGTTGGTGTGCAACAGCTGTTGGTGCCTGGAAATAGCTTAAATAAATCAGGGAAAAGTTCTTTTTTTAAACCTATCATATAAGTGATAAGGTTAGTACTACGACAGTGTGTTTTTTTTTAACTAGTGTACTTTATTAAGCACTTTAGATTGTAGTGGGTAGTGTTTGGAGTAGAACAAGGCCCCAAGCCTAATTAGCACTTTTTAATTAAAGGGAGTTACTAATTAATCTAAAGGTAGGTCATGGCAGGAGAGCTCGCACCCGTGATATGCTCCTCCCGCGCTATGTGGGAAATCAGGGACGCTTCCAGTGTCCCTGGTTACCATGAGTGCAGGAAGTGTATCCATCTGCAGCTACTGGCTACCAGCATTACGGAGCTGGAGCTGTGGTTGGATTCATTGTGGAGCATTCGCGATGCTGAGGACGTTGTGGATAGCATGTTTAGCGAGGTGGTCGCACCGCAGGTAATGGCTGCACAGGCAGTAAAGGGATGGGTGACCGCCAGGCAGAGTAGTAGGTGCAGGCAGGTAGTGCAGGAGTCCCCTGTGGCCATCCCCCTCTCAAACAGATATACCACTTTGAATACTGTTGGGGGGGATGGCCTCCCAGGGAAAAGCAGCAACAGCCAAGCTCGTGGCACCAGCAGGGGGGAAAAGACTGGAAGAGCCATAGTGATAGGAGATTCAGTTGTAAGGGGAATAGACAGGAGTTACTGTGGCCGCAAACGAGATGACAGGATGGTATGTTGCCTCCCTGGTGCTAGGGTCAAGGATATGTCAGAGCGGCTGCAGGACATTCTGAAGGAGGAGGATGAACAGCCAATGGTTATGGTACATATCGGTACCAACGACATAGGTAGAAAAAGGGATGAGGTCCTGCAAGATGAATTTAAGGAGTTAAAATGCTAAATTAAAAAGTAGGACCTCAAAGGTAGTAATCTCAGGATTACGTCCTGTGCCACGTGAGTATTGGAACAGGAGAACAGACCAGATGAATGCGTGGCTGGAGAAATGGTGCAGGAGGGAGGAATTTAGATTCCTGGGACATCGGGACCCGTTCTGGGGAAGGTGGGAGCTGTACAAGCGGGATGGGTTACACCCAGGCAGGACCGGAACTGATATCCTTGGGGGGCATTTGCTAGTGCTGTTGGAAAGGATTTAAACTAGAATGGCAGGGGAGTGGGAACCTGAGCGGGGAGACTGAGGAGGAGGAAACAAGGATAGAAACGAAAGACAGGAAACAAAAAGCCAAAAGTGGAAGGCATAGAAATCAAGGGCAAGAAACAAATAGGGCCATAGTGCGAAATAATGCTAAGATGACTAAGAATGTGAAAAAGACAAGCCTAAAGGCATTGTATCTCAATGCACGGAGTATTCGCAATAAGGTAGGTGAATTAACTGCACAAATAGATGTAAATGGATACGATATAGTGGCGATTATGGAGACATGGCTGCAGGGTGATCAAGGATGGGAACTGAACATCCAAGGGTATTCAATATTTAGGAAGGACAGGCAAAAAGGGAAAGAGGTGGAGTAGCGTTGTTAGTAAAAGAGGAAAACAATACAATAGTGAGGAAAGATATTAGCTCAGAGAATCCTGATGTGGAATCTGTATGGGTGGAGCTAAGAAACACCAAGGGACAGAAAACTTTGGTTTGGGTTGTATATAGAGCCCCAAACTGCAGTGGTGATGTAGAGGGTGGCATTAAACAGGAAATTAGAGATGCAAACAATAAGGGTGCAACTGTAATTATGGGTGACTTTCATCTACATATAAATTGGGCAAACCAAATTAGCAATAATATTGCAGCGGAGGAATTCCTGGAGTGTGTACATGATGGCTTTTTGGACCAATACGTTCAGGAACCAACTCAAGAACAGGCCATCCTAGACTGGGTATTGTATAATGAGAAAGGATTAGTTAGCAATTTTGTTATGTGGGGTTCCTTGGGGAAGAGCGACCATAACATGATAGAATTCTTCATTAAGATGGAGAGTGAGAGAGTTGATTCCAAGACTAGGGTCCTGAATCTAAATAAAGGAAACTATGAAGGTATGAGGCACAAGTTGGCTATGATAGATTGGGAAACGTTACTTAAAGGGTTGACAGTGGATAGGCAATGGCTAGCATTGAAAGAGCACATGGATGAATTACAGCAATTGTTCATTCCTGACAGCAAAAATAAAACAGGAAGGGTAGCTCAACCGTGGCTTACAAAAGAAACTCGGGATAGTATTAGATCCAAGGAGGAGAAATATAAAATGGCCAGAACAAGCAGCAAACTTGAGGATTGGGAGCAGTTTAGAATTCAGCAAAGGAGGACAAAGGGATTGATTAAGAAGGGGAAATAGAGTCTGAGAGTAAGCTTGCAGAGAACATAAAATCTGACTGTAAGAGCTCCTATAGATATGTGAAGAGAAAAAGATTAGTGTAGACAAATGTGGGTCCCTTACAATCAGAAACGGGGGAATTTATAATGGGGAACAAAGAAATGGCAGACCAATTAAATACATACTTTGGTTCTGTCTTCACAAAGGAGGACACGAATTACCTCCCAGAAATGTTGGGGAACATAGGGTCTAGTGAGAACGAGGAACTGTATTAAATCAGTATCAGTAGGGAAATGGTGTTCGGGAAATTGATGGGATTGAAGGCCGATAAATCCCCAGGGCCTGATAATCTACATTCCAGAGTACTTAAGTAAGTGGCCCCAGAAATAGTTGATGCATTGCTGGTCATTTTTCAAAATTCTATAGACTCTGGAACAGTTCCAACAGATTGGAGGGTAGCTAATGTAACCCCACTATTTAAAAAAGGAGGTAGAGAGAAAACAGGGAATTATAGACCAGTTAACCTGACATCAGTAGTGGGTAAAATGCTAGAGTCCATTATAAAAGATGTAATAGCAGAGCATTTAGAAAACAAAGGCAGCATCAGACAAAGTTAACATGGATTTACGAAAGGGAAATCATGCTTGACAAATCGACTGGAATTTTTTGAGGATGTAACTAGTAGAATAGTAAGGGAGAACCAGTGGATGTGGTGTATTTGGACTTTCAGAAGGCTTTCGATAAGGTCCCACATAAGAGATTAGTGTGCAAAATTAGAGCACATGGGATTGGGGTAAGGTACTGACATGGATAGAGAACTGGTTGGCAGACAGAAAACAAAGAGTAGGAATAAATGGGTCTTTTTCTGAGTGGTAGGCAGTGACTATGGGGTACTGCAGGGATCAGTGCTAGGACCCCAGCGATTCACAATATATATTAATGATATAGATGAGGGTATTAAATGGAATATATTCAAGTTTGCAGACGACACAAAACTGGGTGGGAGTGTGAGCAGTGAGGAGGGTGCAGAGAAACTCCAGTGTGATTTGGACAAGTTGAGTGAGTGGGCAAATACATGGCAGATGCAGTATAATGTGGATAAATGTGAGGTTATCCACATTGGTGGTAAAACAGAAAGGCAGATTATTATCTGAATGGTGATAGATTGGGAAAGGGGGAGGTGCAGCGAGACCTGAGTGTCCTTGTGCACCAGTCGCTGAAAGTAAGCATGCAGGTGCAGCAGGCAGTTAAGAAGGCAAATGGTATGTTGGCCTTCATAGTGAGAGTATTCGAGTACAGGAGCAATGATGTCTTGCTACAATTATACAAGGGCTTGGTGAGGCCGCACCTGGAATATTGTGTGCTGTTTTGGTCTCCTTATCTGAGGAAGGATGTTCTTGCTATGGAGGGAGTGCAGCGAAGGTTCACCAGACTGATCCCTGGGATGGCAGGACTGATGTATGAAGAGAGATTGGGTCGATTAGGCTTGTATTCGCTAGAGTTTAGAAGAATGAGAGGGTATCTCATAGAAACCTACAAAATTCTAACAGGACTGGACAGACTAGATACAGGAAGGATGTTCCCGATGGCGGGGGATTCCTGGACGAGGGGTCTAAGGATAAGGGGTAAGCCATTTAGGACTGAGATGAGGAGGGATTTCTTCACCCAGTGAGTGGTGAACCTGTGGAATTCTCTACCATGGAAAGCAGTTGAGGCCAAATCATTAAATATATTCAAGAAAGAGTTAGATATAGTTCTTGGGGTTAAAGGAATCAAGGGATACGGGGAGAAAGTGGGAACGGGGTACTGAGGTTGGATGATCAGCCATGATCGTATTGAATGGCAGAGCAGGCTCGAAGGGCCGAATGGCCTACACCTGCTCCTATTTTTCTGTGTTTCTATGTTTATCCAGGTTAAACCCGCAGGTGCAGTATTTAACCCAGGTTAAACCCCAAGGTGTGGCATTTAACCCAGGTTAAACCCCGAGGTGCAATATTTAACCCAGGTGAAACCCCTAGGTGCAGTATTTAATCCAGGTTAAACCCCAAGGTGCGGTATTTAACCAGGTTAAACCCCGAGATGCAGTATTTAATCCAGGTTAAACCCTGAGGTGCAAGATTTAACCCAGGTGAAACCCCTAGGTGCAGTCTTTAATCCAGGAAAAACCCCAAGGTGCGGTATTTAACCAGGTTAAACCCCGAGATGCAGTATTTAATCCAGGTGAAACCCCCGAGGTGCAGTATTTAACCCAGGTTAGACCCCAAGTGCAGTTTTCAATCTAGGTTAAACTGTGAGGTGCAATTTAGTAACCCAGGTCAAACTCTCAGATGCAGTATTTAATGCAGGTTAAACTGTGAGGTGCAGTATGTAACTTGGGTTTCGCTCTCTCTCTATTTCAGACTGAGTACTGGCTCCTGGACTGAAGATGACTCTTTCCATTTCTCTGATCTATCTGCCCCTGCTGGATGTTATTGCCACCTGGGTCCTGAACCACTGTCTGCAATTATGGGGCCGGTCTGAGCCGGTGCTGGGGCTCTGGCTCATCTCCCTGCTGCGGTGGGGTCTACTGTCTGCCTCACTCCAAGCCTTCACCCGCTGGCTATCTGGGCTCCCGGCTTGGCTTCGGCCGAAGGAGCTGTACTTGATGCTGAACATCTCCTGCCTGCTCACTCCAGTGTACGTCAGCCTGACATTGGCCGCTCATTCTCCCTCCGACGAGCTCCTGCACGGACCCCACAGCTGGAGTGCGCTGGCCCTCAACTATGGCACCACAGGCCTGGCCTTCATCCTTTGCCAGCACTTTCTCCCACATTCCCTGAGGAAGGACTCAGCGGAGGAGGCGAAGTCAGGGGCCACCTTGGCCAGACTGCTGTCCTATATGAAGCCGGATATTGGCCACTTCCTCCTCGCGGCCGTCTTCCTGGTCCTGTCAACTTTGGGTAAGGTTGGCACTGGCATTGCTGACTGGGCACCGAGTGGTGGATGGTGTGGGGGATGGGCACGGCCATTAAGTGGAGCTTGGGGGTCAGGGCGGGTCATGAAATGGACAGGATGGGTGGGTGTTGGATGATGGTTGAAGGGTCAGGTGGGGGTCAAGGGTCAGAATACAGACAGGGTGGATGGAGAGGACAGGAGAATGGGTCTGGTAGTTTAACATCCATTCAAAGAGGGCTCAAAACATCGTCTCCATCCCCCTATCAGGCCACTGTCTGACCATTTGCAACCTTGGTGTCGTATTTGACCCTGAACAAAGAACAAAGAACAGTACCGCACAGGAACAGGCCATTCAGCCCACCAAGCCTGCGCCGATCTTGATGCCTGCCTAAACTAACACCTTCTGCACTTCCGGGGACCGTATCCCTCTATTCCCATCCTATTCATGTATTTGTCAAGATGTCTCTTAAACGTCGCGATCGTATCTGCTTCCACCACCTCCCCTGGCAGCAAGTTCCAGGCACTCACCACCCTCTGTGTAAAGAAATTGCCTCGCACATCCCCTCTAAACTATGCCCCTCGCACCTTAAACCTATGTCCCCTAGTAACTGACTCTTCCACCCTGGGAAAAAGCTTCTGATTATCCACTCTGTCCATGCCACTCATAACTTTGTAAACCTTTATCATGTCGCCCCTCCACCTCCGTCGTTCCAGTGAAAACAATCCGAGTTTTTCCAACCTCTCCTCATAGCTAATGCCCTCCAGACCAGGCAACATCCTGGTAAACCTCCTCTGTACCCTCTCCAAAGCCTCCACGTCCTTCTGGTAGTGTGGCAACCAGAATTGCACACAATATTCTAAGTGTGACCTAACTAAGGTTCTGTACAGCTGCAACATGACTTGCCAATTTTTATACTCTATGCCCCGACCAATGAAGGCAAGCATGCCGTATGCCTTCTTGACTACCTTATCCACCTGCGTTGCCACTTTCAGTGACCTGTGGACCTGTACGCCCAGATCTCTCTGCCTGTCAATACTCCTAAGGGTTCTGCCATTTACTGTATACCTCCCACCTGCATTAGACCTTCCAAAATGCATTCCCTCACATTTGTCCGGATTAAACTCCATCTGCCATTTCTCTGCCCAAGTCTCCAACCGATCTATATGATGCTGTATCCTCTGACAATCCTCATCACTATCCGCAACTCCACCAACCTTTGTGTCATCCGCAAACTTACTAATCAGACCAGCTACATTTTCCTCCAAATCATTTATATATACTACAAACAGCAAAGGTCCCAGCACTGATCCCTGCAGAGCACCACTATTCACAGCCCTCCATTCAGAAAAACACCCATCCACTGCTACCCTCTGTCTTCTATGACCGAGCCAGTTCTGTATCTATCTTGCCAGCTCAACTCTGTTCCCATGTGACTTCACCTTTTGTACCAGTCTGCCATGCGGGACCTTGTCAAAGGCTTTACTAAAGTCCATATAGATGACATCCACTGCCCTTCCTTCATCAATCATCTTTGTCACTTCCTCAAAAAACTCAATCAAATTAGTAAGACGCGACCTGAGCTGAACTTCTAACCACTAATCTGCACCATCACTGAGATCCCTACATCCACCTCTGTAACATCACCCAACTTTGCTCCCACTTCAGATCATCTGCTGCTGAAACCCTCATTCATGCCTTCGTTACCTCTTGACTTGACTATTCCAACACAATCCTGGCTGCTCTCCCACATTCTACTCTCCATAAACTTGAGGTCATCCAAAGGTCTGCTACCTGTATCCTAACTCACACTGAGTCCCATTCCCCTCTCACCCCTGTGCTCACTGACCTACACTGGCTGCCTGTTAAACAATGCCTCAGTTTTCAACCGTGTTTTCAAATCCCTCCAAGGCCTCGCCCCTCCCTATCTCTATAATCTCCTCCAGCCCTAAAACCCTCCGAGATATCTGTGCACCTCTAATCCTGGCCTTTTGAACATCCCTGATTTTAATCGCTCCACTATTGGTGTCCGTGCCTTCAGCTGCCGAGACCCTAAGCTCTGGAATACCCTCCCGACACCTCTCCACATCACCACATTAAAAGCCATCACTGTGAACAATACTTAGGTCATTTGGCCCTCCTAATGTGCCTGTTTGGGGCTCACACTTTGGTTCGGTCTCTGTCGAGCACTGTGTCTCTCTATATTAAAAGTACAGGTTGGGTTGTTTCAGTGTGCTGAAGGGTCTGTGAACTGACTGGATGATTAGTGATTATTGATCAGAGTCTTGCTTCCCATGTTTCCAGGGGAGATGGCGATACCCTATTACACTGGGCGGATGACAGACTGGGTGATGAATCAAGATAACCCATCAGCATTCACCAACTCCATCATGGCGATGTCCCTGATCACCAGCGCAAGGTACATGTAATGCTCTTGTGCACACACTGATTCCTGTTTCTCTGCCTCACACAGTGCTGTGTTTGTTACCCCAGTGATTCGTGTTTCTTTGTCTCACACAGTGCAGTGTTTGTTACCACAGTGATTCCTGTTTCTCGATCTCACACAGTGCAGTGTTTGTTACCCCAGTGATTCCTGTTTCTCGATCTCACACAGTGCAGTGTTTGTTACCCCAGTGATTCCTGTTTCTCGATCTCACACAGTGCAGTGTTTGTTACCCCAGTGATTCCTGTTTCTCACACAGTACAGTGTGTGTTACCCCAGTGATTCCTGTTTCTCACACAGTACAGTGTGTTACCCCAGTGATTGCTGTTTCTCACACAGTGCAGTATTTGTTACCCCAGTGATTCCTGTTTCTCACACAGTGCAGTGTGTGTTACCCCAGTGATTCCTGTTTCTCACACAGTGCAGTGTTTGTTACCCCAGTGATTTCTGTTTCTCACACAGTGCAGTGTTTGTTACCCCAGTGATTCCTGTTTCTCACACAGTGCAGTGTGTGTTACCCCAGTGATTCCTGTTTCTCACACAGTGCAGTGTGTGTTACCCCAGTGATTCCTGTTTCTCACACAGTGCAGTGTTTGTTACCCCAGTGATTCCTGTTTCTCACACAGTGCAGTGTGTGTTACCCCAGTGATTCCTGTTTCTCACACAGTGCAGTGTTTGTTACCCCAGTGATTTCTGTTTCTCACACAGTGCAGTGTTTGTTACCCCAGTGATTCCTGTTTCTCACACAGTGCAGTGTGTGTTACCCCAGTGATTCCTGTTTCTCACACAGTGCAGTGTGTGTTACCCCAGTGATTCCTGTTTCTCACACAGTACAGTGTGTGTTACCCCAGTGATTCCTGTTTCTCACACAGTGCAGTGTTTGTTACCCGAGTGGTTCCTGTTTCTCACACAGTGTAGTGATGGTTACCCTAGTGATTCCTGTTTCTCACACAGTGCAGTGTTTGTTACCCCAGTGATTCCTGTTTCTCACACAGTGTAGTGTTTGTTACCCCAGTGATTCCTGTTTCTCACACAGTGCAGTGTTTGTTACCCCAGTGATTCCTGTTTCTCACACAGTGCAGTGTTTGTTACCCGAGTGGTTCCTGTTTCTCACACAGTGCAGTGTTTGTTACCCCAGTGATTCCTGTTTCTCACACAGTGCAGTGTTTGTTACCCCAGTGATTCCTGTTTCTCACACAGTGCAGTGTTTGTTACCCTAGTGATTCCTGTTTCTCACACAGTGCAGTTTGTTACCCCAGTGATTTCTGTTTCTCACACAGTGTAGTGTTTGTTACCCCAGTGATTCCTGTTTCTCACACAGTGCAGTGTTTGTTACCCGAGTGGTTCCTGTTTCTCACACAGTGCAGTGTTTGTTACCCCAGTGATTCCTGTTTCTCACACAGTGCAGTGTTTGTTACCCCAGTGATTCCTGTTTCTCACACAGTGCAGTGTTTGTTACCCCAGTGATTCCTGTTTCTCACACAGTGTAGTGTTTGTTACCCCAGTGATTCCTGTTTCTCACACAGTGCAGTGTTTGTTCCCCCAGTGATTCCTGTTTCTCACACAGTGCAGTGTTTGTTACCCCAGTGATTCCTGTTTCTCACACAGTGTAGTGATTGTTACCCCAGTGATTCCTGTTTCTCACACAGTGCAGTTTGTTACCCCAGTGATTCCTGTTTCTCACACAGTGCAGTGTGTGTGACCTGAGTGATTCCTGTTTCTCACACAGTGCAGTGTTTGTTACCCCAGTGATTCCTGTTTCTCACACAGTGCAGTGTGTGTTACCCGAGTGATTCCTGTTTCTCACACAGTGTCGTGTTTGTTACCCCAGTGATTCCTGTTTCTCACACAGCGCAGTGTTTGTTACCCCAGTGATTCCTGTTTCTCACACAGTGCAGTGTGAGTTACCCCAGTGATTCCTGTTTCTCTGTCCCTCACACTCTCTCTGTTAGGCAGTCCCCCGCGAACAAGGATGACTTTCTTCCACTCCAGGGTTCTGGGTCCTCAGGTAATTGCATAGTCCAATTCTGGATTCGCACACACTGCCACAGGTGGGGTAGGTGGTGTTTGGTGAGGCGAGTGAATGGGGTGCTCGAATTTCCGAGTGCTTTATCCACTGTTTACACTTAGTCGCTGCCTGGGCATGTCGACGTTGTTCAAACAGGCTGACACCTTCACAGATGATTCTTCTCCATTTTGAGCGGTTTCGGGCAAGAGATTCCCATGAATCAATGGAGATGTCACACTTTTTTCAGGGAGGCTTTCAGGACATCCTTGTAATGTTTCCTCTGCCTTCCTGGTAGCCTCTTGCCATGACGGAGCTTGGAGTAGAAAGCTTGTTTTGGGAGTCTTATGTCAGGCGTGTGGGCGATGTGGCCTGCCCAGTGTAACTGACGAGCAATGACCAGTGTCTGGATACTGGGAAAGTTGGCCTGAGAGAGGACACTGATATTGGAGCATCTGTCCTGCCACTGAATTTGCAGGATCCTGAAGAGGCACCGCTGATGATATCTCTGCGGGACTTTGAGATGTCTGCTGTATAGTGTCCATGTTTCCGATGTATACAGGAGGGCAGGTAACACTGCGGCCCTTTAGACCATGAGCTTGCTGCCAGGTTTGAGGCCTTTGTCGTCAAACCCTTTTTTCCACACACGACCGAAGGCTGCGCTGGCACAATGGAGGCGATGCTGAGTTCCATCGTCTGTCCTTGCTGAGAGGAACCTCCCAAGGTATGAGAAATGTTCCACATTGTCCACTGCAGTGTTTGTTACTCCAGTGATTCCTGTTTCTCACACAGTGCAGTGTTTGTTACCCCAGTGATTCCTGTTTCTCACACAGTGCAGTGTTTGTTACTCCACTGATTCCTGTTTCTCACACAGTGCAGTGTTTGTTACTGCAGTGATTCCTGTTTCTCTGTCCCACACAGTGCAGTGTTTCTTACCCAGTGATTCCTGTTTCTCACACAGTGCAGTATTTGTTACCCCAGTGATTCCTGTTTCTCACACAGTGCAGTGTGTGTTACCCCAGTGATTCCTGTTTCTCACACAGTGCAGTGTTTGTTACCCCAGTGATTTCTGTTTCTCACACAGTGCAGTGTTTGTTACCCCAGTGATTCCTGTTTCTCACACAGTGCAGTGTGTGTTACCCCAGTGATTCCTGTTTCTCACACAGTGCAGTGTGTGTTACCCCAGTGATTCCTGTTTCTCACACAGTGCAGTGTTTGTTACCCCAGTGATTCCTGTTTCTCACACAGTGCAGTGTGTGTTACCCCAGTGATTCCTGTTTCTCACACAGTGCAGTGTTTGTTACCCCAGTGATTTCTGTTTCTCACACAGTGCAGTGTTTGTTACCCCAGTGATTCCTGTTTCTCACACAGTGCAGTGTGTGTTACCCCAGTGATTCCTGTTTCTCACACAGTGCAGTGTGTGTTACCCCAGTGATTCCTGTTTCTCACACAGTACAGTGTGTGTTACCCCAGTGATTCCTGTTTCTCACACAGTGCAGTGTTTGTTACCCGAGTGGTTCCTGTTTCTCACACAGTGTAGTGATGGTTACCCTAGTGATTCCTGTTTCTCACACAGTGCAGTGTTTGTTACCCCAGTGATTCCTGTTTCTCACACAGTGTAGTGTTTGTTACCCCAGTGATTCCTGTTTCTCACACAGTGCAGTGTTTGTTACCCCAGTGATTCCTGTTTCTCACACAGTGCAGTGTTTGTTACCCGAGTGGTTCCTGTTTCTCACACAGTGCAGTGTTTGTTACCCCAGTGATTCCTGTTTCTCACACAGTGCAGTGTTTGTTACCCCAGTGATTCCTGTTTCTCACACAGTGCAGTGTTTGTTACCCTAGTGATTCCTGTTTCTCACACAGTGCAGTTTGTTACCCCAGTGATTTCTGTTTCTCACACAGTGTAGTGTTTGTTACCCCAGTGATTCCTGTTTCTCACACAGTGCAGTGTTTGTTACCCGAGTGGTTCCTGTTTCTCACACAGTGCAGTGTTTGTTACCCCAGTGATTCCTGTTTCTCACACAGTGCAGTGTTTGTTACCCCAGTGATTCCTGTTTCTCACACAGTGCAGTGTTTGTTACCCCAGTGATTCCTGTTTCTCACACAGTGTAGTGTTTGTTACCCCAGTGATTCCTGTTTCTCACACAGTGCAGTGTTTGTTCCCCCAGTGATTCCTGTTTCTCACACAGTGCAGTGTTTGTTACCCCAGTGATTCCTGTTTCTCACACAGTGTAGTGATTGTTACCCCAGTGATTCCTGTTTCTCACACAGTGCAGTTTGTTACCCCAGTGATTCCTGTTTCTCACACAGTGCAGTGTGTGTGACCTGAGTGATTCCTGTTTCTCACACAGTGCAGTGTTTGTTACCCCAGTGATTCCTGTTTCTCACACAGTGCAGTGTGTGTTACCCGAGTGATTCCTGTTTCTCACACAGTGTCGTGTTTGTTACCCCAGTGATTCCTGTTTCTCACACAGCGCAGTGTTTGTTACCCCAGTGATTCCTGTTTCTCACACAGTGCAGTGTGAGTTACCCCAGTGATTCCTGTTTCTCTGTCCCTCACACTCTCTCTGTTAGGCAGTCCCCCGCGAACAAGGATGACTTTCTTCCACTCCAGGGTTCTGGGTCCTCAGGTAATTGCATAGTCCAATTCTGGATTCGCACACACTGCCACAGGTGGGGTAGGTGGTGTTTGGTGAGGCGAGTGAATGGGGTGCTCGAATTTCCGAGTGCTTTATCCACTGTTTACACTTGGTCGCTGCCTGGGCATGTCGACGTTGTTCAAACAGGCTGACACCTTCACAGATGATTCTTCTCCATTTTGAGCGGTTTCGGGCAAGAGATTCCCATGAATCAATGGAGATGTCACACTTTTTTCAGGGAGGCTTTCAGGACATCCTTGTAATGTTTCCTCTGCCTTCCTGGTAGCCTCTTGCCATGACGGAGCTTGGAGTAGAAAGCTTGTTTTGGGAGTCTTATGTCAGGCGTGTGGGCGATGTGGCCTGCCCAGTGTAACTGACGAGCAATGACCAGTGTCTGGATACTGGGAAAGTTGGCCTGAGAGAGGACACTGATATTGGAGCATCTGTCCTGCCACTGAATTTGCAGGATCCTGAAGAGGCACCGCTGATGATATCTCTGCGGGACTTTGAGATGTCTGCTGTATAGTGTCCATGTTTCCGATGTATACAGGAGGGCAGGTAACACTGCGGCCCTTTAGACCATGAACTTGCTGCCAGGTTTGAGGCCTTTGTCGTCAAACCCTTTTTTCCACACACGACCGAAGGCTGCGCTGGCACAATGGAGGCGATGCTGAGTTCCATCGTCTGTCCTTGCTGAGAGGAACCTCCAAAGGTATGAGAAATGTTCCACATTGTCCACTGCAGTGTTTGTTACTCCAGTGATTCCTGTTTCTCACACAGTGCAGTGTTTGTTACCCCAGTGATTCCTGTTTCTCACACAGTGCAGTGTTTGTTACTGCAGTGATTCCTGTTTCTCTGTCCCACACAGTGCAGTGTTTCTTACCCAGTGATTCCTGTTTCTCACACAGTGCAGTGTTTGTTACTCCAGTGATTCCTGTTTCTCACACAGTGCAGTGTTTGTTACCCCAGTGATTCCTATTTCTCACACAGTGCAGTGTTTGTTACCCTAGTGATTCCTGTTTCTCACACAGTGCAGTGTTTGTTACCCCAGTGATTCCTGTTTCTCACACAGTGCAGTGTTTGTTACTGCAGTGATTCCTATTTCCCACACAGTGCAGTGTTTGTTACTCCAGTGATTCCTGTTTCTCACACAGTGCAGTGTTTGTTACTCCAGTGATTCCTGTTTCTCACACAGTGCAGTGTTTGTTACCCCAGTGATTCCTATTTCTCACACACTGCAGTGTTTGTTACCCCAGTGATTCCTGTTTCTCACACAGTGCAGTGTTTGTTACCCCAGTGATTCCTGTTTCTCACACAGTGCAGTGTTTGTTACTGCAGTGATTCCTGTTTCTCTGTCCCACACAGTGCAGTGTTTCTTACCCAGTGATTCCTGTTTCTCACACAGTGCAGTGTTTGTTACCCCAGTGATTCCTGTATCTCACACAGTGCAGTGTTTGTTACCCCAGTGATTCCTGTCTCTCACACAGTGCAGTGTTTCTTACCCAGTGATTCCTGTTTCTCACACAGTGCAGTGTTTGTTACCCCAGTGATTCCTGTTTCTCACTCAGTGCAGTGTTTGTTACCCCAGTGATTCCTGTTTCTCTATCACACACAGTGCAGTGTTTGTTACCCCAGTGATTCTTGTTTCTTTGTCTCACACAGTGCAGTGTTTGTGACCACAGTGATTCTTGTTTCTTTGTCTCACCCAGTGCTTTCACAGAGTTTATCTGTGACTGTATCTATAATGTTACAATGATGGGAATCCACACTCGTATCCAGAGCTCTGTGTTTCGATCCGTGGTGCGACAAGAGATTGACTTGTTTGACACTGTGCATACAGGTAAGAGAAGTGTGTCAGAGCCCAAGTGAGGAGAGAGTGTGAGACAGATATGGGGACAGAATTAGAGAGAGACGGAGACATACGCCAGAGTGGAGTGTGGGGGGTGGGGAGTGGGGGGGGGGGGGGGTGTGGTGGGAAGGAGTGAGATAGAGACAGACAGTGCCCTGAGAGAAAGTGAGCCACAGTAACTCTCAATGTGGAATTATAGACAGAGAGTATTGCACTGAGATGAAAACTGGGCAAAGAGAACTGGTTATGTTCATGTCTGCCTTTATTACAGAATTTATCTGGATATAAGGAATAAATATTTCCTCCCTCAGGTATTATGGAATCACAGATGTTTAAAGCAGGCAGTTCACCTGATATTATGGTCAAATAGCAAAATCATTTTGATGATATTTATTTCTGTGTTGCCCAGGTGACATCACATCACGCATCACCATGGATACAAACACTATGAGTGAGTCATTAACAGAGATAAATATGCTGATGTGGAATCTGATGCGGGCCCTCTGTCTCCTGACTTTCATGTTCAGCCTGTCCTGTAAACTCACCATCTGTACACTCATTGGGATTCCAATCATGGTTATCATCCCTCAATTCACAGGAAAGTACTATCAGGTAAATTTAACAATCTTTCTATTCAGTCTCCCTCATTCCCATTTAACTACTCTCTATAATAGTGTTTAATATCAGACTCATTCTCCATTAATCACTCTCTATAATACCCCTCAGTCTCTAATATCAGACTCATTCTCCATTAATCACTCTCTATAATACCCCTCAGTCTCTAATATCAGACTCATTCTCCATTAATCACTCTCTATAATACCCCTCAGTCTCTAATATCAGACTCATTCTCCATTAATCACACTCTATAATACCCCTCAGTCTCTAATATCAGACTCATTCTCCATTAATCACACTCTATAATACCCCTCAGTCTCTAATATCAGACTCATTCCCCATTAATCACTCTCCATAATACCCCTCAGTCTCTAATATCAGACTCATTCTCCATTAATCACTCTCTATAATACCCCTCAGTCTCTAATATCAGACTCATTCTCCATTAATCACACTCTATAATACCCCTCAGTCTCTAAAATCAGACTCATTCTCCATTAATCACACTCTATAATACCCCTCAGTCTCTAATATCAGACTCATTCTCCATTAATCACTCTCTATAATACCCCTCAGTCTCTAATATCAGACTCATTCTCCATTAATCACACTCTATAATACCCCTCAGTCTCTAATATCAGACTCATTCCCCATTAATCACTCTCCATAATACCCCTCAGTCTCTAATATCAGACTCATTCCCCATTAATCACTCTCTATAATACCCCTCAGTCTCTAATATCAGACTCATTCCCCATTAATCTCTCTCTATAATACCCCTCAGTCTGTAATATCAGACTCATTCTCCATTAATCACACTCTATAATACCCCTCAGTCTCTAATATCAGACTCATTCCCCATTAATCACTCTCTATAATACCCCTCAGTCTCTAATATCAGACTCATTCTCCATTAATCACTCTCTATAATACCCCTCAGTCTCTAATATCAGACTCATTCTCCATTAATCACTCTCTATAATACCCCTCAGTCTCTAATATCAGACTCATTCCCCATTAATCACTCTCTATAATACCCCTCAGTCTCTAATATCAGACTCATTCTCCATTAATCACTCTCTATAATACCCCTCAGTCTGTAATATCAGACTCATTCTCCATTAATCACTCTCTATAATACCCCTCAGTCTCTAATATCAGACTCATTCTCCATTAATCACTCTCTATAATACCCCTCAGTCTCTAATATCAGACTCATTCTCCATTAATCACTCTCTATAATACCCCTCAGTCTCTAATATCAGACTCATTCTCCATTAATCACTCTCTATAATACCCCTCAGTCTCTAATATCAGACTCATTCTCCATTAATCACTCTCTATAATACCCCTCAGTCTCTAATATCAGACTCATTCTCCATTAATCACTCTCTATAATACCCCTCAGTCTCTAATATCAGACTCATTCCCCATTAATCACTCTCTATAGTCACAGAATCACAGAATAATACAGTGCAGAAGAGGCCCTTCGGCCCATTGAGTTTGCACCGATGAATTAATGACACCTGACCTGTCTACCCAATCCCATTTGCCAGCACTTGGGTCATAGCCTTGAATGTTATGACGTGCCAAGTGCTCATCCAGGTGCCTTTTAAAGGATGTGAGGCAACCCGCCTTTACCACCCTCCCAGGTAGTGCATTCCAGACCGTCACCACCCTCTGTGTAAAAAAGTTCTTCCTCAAATCCCCCTTAAACCTCCGGCCCCTCACCTTAAACTTGGGCCCCCTCATAACTGACCCTTCAACTAAGGGGAGCAGCTGCTCCCTATCCACCCTGTCCATGCCCCTCATTATCTTGTACACCTCGATCAGGTCACCCCTCGGTCTTCTCTGCTCCAGCGAAAACAACCCAAGCCTATCCAACCACTCTTCATAGCTTAAATGTTCCATCCCAGGCAACATCCTGGTGAATCGCCTCTGCACCCCCTCCAGTGCAATCACATCCTTCCTATAATGTGGCGACCAGAATTGCACACAGTACTCCAGCTGTGGCCCTAACAAAGTTCTGTACAACTCCAACATGACCTCCCTGCTTTTGTAATCTATGCCTCGATTGATAAAGGCAAGTGTGTCATATGCCTTTTAGACCACCCTATTAACCTGCCCTTCTGCCTTCAGAGATCTATGGACAAACACGCCAAGGTCCCTTTGTTCCTCGGACCTTCCCAGTGTCAGGCCATTCATTGAATACTTCCGTGTCATATTACTCCTTCCAAAGTGTATCACCTCACACTTTTCAGTGTTAAATTCCATCTGCCACTTTTCTGCCCATTTGACCATCCCGTCTACATCTTCCTGTAACCCAAGACACTCCACCTCACTGTTAACCACTCGGCCAATCTTTGTATCATCCGCGAACTTACTGATCCTACCCCCCGCAGAGTCATCTATGTCGTTTATATAAATGACAAACAATAGGGGACCCAGCACAGATCCCTGTGGTACGCCACTGGACACTGGCTTCCAGTCACTAAAACAGCCGTCTGTCATCACTGTCTGTTTTCCACAGCTAAGCCAATTTTGAATCCACCTTATCAAGTTACCCTGTATCCCATGTGCATTTGCTTTCTTGATAAGTCTCCCATGTAAGACCTTGTCAAAGGCTTTGCTGAAATCCATGTAAACTACATCAACTGCACTACCCTCATCTACACACCTGGTCACATGTTCAAAAAATGTAATCAAATTTGGTAGGCATGACCTCCCTCTGACAAAGCCATGTTGACTATTCCTCATCAAATTTTGCCTCTCCAAGTGGAGATAGATTCTCTCCTTCAGAATTTTCTCCAATAGTTTCCCTACCACTGACGTGAGACTCACTGGTCTGTAGTTCCCTGGCTTATCTCTACAACCTTTCTTAAATAGTGGGACCACGTTAGCTGTTCTCCAGTCCTCTGGCACCTCCCCCGTGGCCAGAGAGGAATTAAAAATTTGGGTCAGAGCCCCTGCAATCTCCACCCTCGCCTCCCACAGCATCCTGGGACACAAATCGCCCAGACCTGGAGATTTGTCCACTTTTAAGCCTGCCAAAACCTCCAATACCTTGTCACTCCCTCGGACAATTTGCTCAAGAACCTCACAGTCTCTCTGTCTATATCTAAATCCTCATTCTCTTGCGTGAAGACAGATGTGAAATATTCGTTCAACACCCTACCAATGTCCTCTGGTTCCACCCACAGAGTTCCTCCTTGGTCCCTAATGGGTCCTACTCTTTCCCTGGTTATCCTCTTCCCATTGATATACTTATAGAATATCTTGGGGTTTTCCCTACTTTTACCAGCCAGAGCTTTCTCATATCCTCTCTTTGCTTTCCTAATTGCTTTCTTAAGCTCCATCCTACACTTTCTGTATTCCACTAATGCTTCCATTGATTTACTCTCCTTGTATTTGCTAAAAGTCTCTCTTTTCCTTCTCATCGTACCCTGAATGTTTCTGGTCATCCATGGTTCGCTGGGCTTGTTGCTCCTACCTATTACCCTCGAGTGAACATGTTGTGCCTGTACCCTCCCCATTTCCTTTTTGAATGCCGCTCACTGCTCTTCTGTAGATTTCCCAACAAGTAACTCTTTCCAGTCTACCTTGGCCAGATCCTGCCTTATTTTACTAAAATTCGCTCTCCCCCAATCCAAAACCTTTTTTTGCAACTTGTCTATTTCTTTCTCCATAACAAGCTTGAATTGTACCATGTTGTGGTCACTATCACTAAAATGTACCCCCACCAACACATCAACCACCTGTCCGGCTTCATTCCTCAGAATTAGGTCCAGCACTGCCCCCTCCCTTGTTGGATCCTCTATATATTGAGCTAAAAAGTTCTCCTGTGTACATTTTAAGAACTCCACTCCATCTAAACCCTTAACACGATGACGATCCCAATTAATGTTGGGAAAGTTGAAATCATCTAATATAATTACCCTATTATTTTTACACACCTCTGCGAATTGCACACATATTTGCTCCTCAATTTCCCGCTGACTATCTGGGGGTCTATAATAAACACCTAGCAATGTGGCTGTCCCTTTTTTATTCCTAAACTCTACCCATAAAGCTTCATTTGATGCCCCCTCCAAGATATCATCTCTCCTTACTGCAGTAACTGACTCCTTAACTAATATTGCACTGCACCCTCCTCTTTTACACCCTCCTCTGTCTTGCCTGAAGATTCTATATCCTGGGATATTGAGCTGCCAATCCTTCCCCTCCCTCAACCATGTCTCCATGATGGCTACTATATCACAATTCCATGTGTCAATCCTTGCTCTTAACTCATCCGTTTTACCTGTAATACTCCTGGCATTAAAGTAGAGGCCATCCATCCTGGTCTTAGTCCCTTGAAACTTACTTCCGTTGTATTCCCTCTGACTTGTTCACTTTCCTGTGTTTAGCTGTGTCCCTATTCTGCTAGGAGTCTGCATCCCCTCCCCCTCCCAAATTAGTTTAAACTCCTCCTCACAGCACAAGCAAACCCACCAGCAAGGATGTTAGTCCCCCTCTGGTTCAGATGTAGACCGTCCCGCTTGTACAAGTCCCACTTTCCCCAGAAACGGTCCCAGTGGTCCAGGAATCTAAAACCCTCCCTCCTGCACCAACTCTTAAGCCACGCATTCATCTGTGCTATTCTCCTATTTCTATACTTGCTAGCACGTGGCACTGGGAGTAATCCAGAGATTACAACCTGAGAGGTCCTGCTTTTAAGTCTACTGCCTAACTCCCTGAATTCTTGATGCAAGACCTCATCCCTCTTTCTATGTCATTGGTACCAACATGTACCATGACCTCTGCCTTATCACCCTCCCCCTTCAGTATGCCCTGCAGCCGTTCAGTGACATCCCAGACCCTGGCAACAGGGAGGCAACACACCATCCTGGAGTCACGTTGACCGCCACAGTAGCGCCTATCTGTTCCCCTGACTATAGAATCCCCTATTACTATTGCTCTTCCTCTCTTTCCCCCTTCCTGTGCAGACAGGCTGCTTGCGGTGCCAGAAGCTTGGCTCTGTCCGTACTCCCTGGCGGAACCAGTCTAATCAGCCTCCAAAATGGAATACCGATTTGCAAACGGGACCCCAGGGGACTCCTGAACTACCTGCCTGTTTCTCTTGGACTGCCTGGTGGTCACCCATTCCTTTCCTTCCTCAACTCCCTTCAGCTGCGGTGTGACCACCTCTCTTTAGGGTGGCACAGTGGCGCAGTGGTTAGCACCGCAGCCTCACAGCTCCAGCGACCCGGGTTCAATTCTGGGTACTGCCTGTGTGGAGTTTGAAAGTTCTCCCTGTGTCTGCGTGGGTTTCCTCCGGGTGCTCCGGTTTCCTCCCACATGCCAAAGACTTGCTGGTTGGTAGGTAAATTGGCCATTGTAAATTGCCCCTAGTATAGGTAGGTGGTAGGGAAATATAGGGACAGGTGGGGATGTGGTAGGGATGTGGAATTAGTGTAGGATTAGTATAAATGGGTGGTTAATGGTCGGCACAGACTCGGTGGGCCGAAGGGCCTGTTTCAGTGCTGTATCTCTAAACTAAACTAAACTAAACTGTACATGCTATCCACGATGCTCGCAGACTCACGGATGCTCCACAGTGTTTCCAGCCGCCGTTCCAGCTCTGAAACTCGAGCTTCCAGGAGCTGAAGCTGGACACACATCCTGCACACATGCTGGTCCCGGGGACTGGAAATGTTCCCGGATTCCCACATGCAGCAAGAGGAGCAAACCAGGGCTTTAAGTTCTCCTGCCATGACTAAACCCGTTAAATTTAAAACTTTAGAAGATTATTATAATAAAAAAATAAATCAACAAAGTCTTGCTTAAGCAATGACTTACAATTCAATCCAGTTTGAAAAACACCCACGAGGACTGACTCACCAGTCAGCCGTGCTCCAAGGAATCTCTCGGCTCCCCTCACGCTCTTTGAGGACAGGTAGGAAATGAAAGCTGCGCCTCGTTCCCTCCTCAACGATCTCCCTCAGTCACAAAACTCCCACTTTAGCTCTCCAATGCAGCCCCAAGTCAACACTCCAGTGCAGGGCAAACATAACTTGTCAGAGGTGGGATTTGGACTCACACCTACTAAGCTAACTGCCATCTGACCGCAGTGCTTTAGACCTCTTCGCTATCCTGAACTACCCATCAGAGTCTAATATTAGACTCATGCCCCATTAATCACTCTCTATAATACCCCTCAGTGTCTTATATCAGACTCATTCTCCATTAATCACTCTCGATAATACCCCTCAGTGTCTAATATCAGACTCATTCCCCATTATTCACACTCTATGATACCTGTCAGTCTCTAATATCAGACTCATTCCCCATTAATCAATCTCTATAATACCCCTCAGTGTCTAATATCAGACTCATTCCCCATTAATCACTCTCTATAATACCCCTCAGTCTCTAATATCAGACTCATTCCCCATTAATCACACTCTATAATACCCCTCAGTCTCTAATATCAGACTCATTCTCCATTAATCACTCTCTATAATACCCCTCAGTCTCTAATATCAGACTCATTCTCCATTAATCACTCTCTATAATACCCCTCAGTCTCTAATATCAGACTCATTCCCCATTAATCACTCTCTATAATACCCCTCAGTCTCTAATACCAGACTCATTCCCCATTAATCACTCTCTATAATACCCCTCAGTCTCTAATATCAGACTCATTCTCCATTAATCACTCTCTATAATACCCCTCAGTCTCTAATATCAGACTCATTCTCCATTAATCACTCTCTATAATACCCCTCAGTCTCTAATATCAGACTCATTCCCCATTAATCACTCTCTATAATACCCCTCAGTCTCTAATATCAGACTCATTCCCCATTAATCACTCTCTATAATACCCCTCAGTCTCTAATATCAGACTCATTCTCCATTAATCACTCTCTATAATACCCCTCAGTCTCTAATATCAGACTCATTCTCCATTAATCACTCTCTATAATACCCCTCAGTCTCTAATATCAGACTCATTCCCCATTAATCACTCTCTATAATACCCCTCAGTCTCTAATATCAGACTCATTCCCAATTAATCACTCTCTATAATACCCCTCAGTCTCTAATATCAGACTCATTCCCCATTAATCACTCTCTATAATACCCCTCAGTCTCTAATATCAGACTCATTCCCCATTAATCACTCTCTATAATACCCCTCAGTCTCTAATATCAGACTCATTCTCCATTAATCACTCTCTATAATACCCCTCAGTCTCTAATATCAGACTCATTCCCCATTAATCACTCTCTATAATACCCCTCAGTCTCTAATATCAGACTCATTCTCCATTAATCACTCTCTATAATACCCCTCAGTCTCTAATATCAGACTCATTCCCCATTAATCACACTCTATAATACCCCTCAGTCTCTAATATCAGACTCATTCCCCATTAATCACACTCTATAATACCCCTCAGTCTCTAATATCAGACTCATTCCCCATTAATCACACTCTATAATACGCCTCAGTCTCTAATATCAGACTCATTCCCCATTAATCACACTCTATAATACCCCTCAGTCTCTAATATCAGACTCATTCTCCATTAATCACTGTCTACAACACCCCTCAGTCTCTAATATCAGACTCATTCTCCATTAATCACTCTCGATAATACCCCTCAGTCTCTAATATCAGACTCATTCTCCATTAATCACTCTCTATAATACCCCTCAGTCTCTAATATCAGACTCATTCCCCATTAATCACTCTCTATAATACCCCTCAGTCTCTAATATCAGACTCATTCTCCATTAATCACTCTCTATAATACCCCTCAGTCTCTAATATCAGACTCATTCCCCATTAATCACTCTCGATAATAGCCCTCAGTCTCGAATATCAGACTCATTCTCCATTAATCACTCTCTATAATACCCCTCAGTCTGTAATAATAGACTCATTCCCCATTAATCACTCTCTATAATACCCCTCTGTCTCTAATATCAGACTCATTCCCCATTAATCACTCTCTATAATACCCCTCAGTCTCTAATATCAGATTCATTCCCCATTAATCACTCTCTATAATACCCCTCAGTCTCTAATATCAGACTCATTCCCCATTAATCACTCTCTATAATACCCCTCAGTCTCTAATATCAGACTCATTCTCCATTAATCACTCTCTATAATACCCCTCAGTCTCTAATATCAGACTCATTCCCCATTAATCACTCTCTATAATACCCCTCAGTCTCTAATATCAGACTCTTTCCCCATTAATCACTCTCTATAATACCCTTCAGTCTCTAATATCAGACTCATTCCCCATTAATCACTCTCTATATTCCCCCTCAGTCTCTAATATCAGACTCATTCTCCATTAATCACTCTCCATAATACCCCTCAGTCTCTAATATCAGACTCATTCCCCATTAATCACTCTCTATAATACCCTTCAGTCTCTAATATCAGACTCATTCCCCATTAATCACTCTCTATAATACCCCTCAGTCTCTAATATCAGACTCATTCCCCATTAATCACTCTCTATAATACCCCTCAGTCTCTAATATCAGACTCATTCCCCATTAATCACTCTCTATAATACCCCTCAGTCTCTAATATCAGACTCATTCTCCATTAATCACTCTCTATAATACCCCTCAGTCTCTAATATCAGATTCATTCCCCATTAATCACTCTCTATAATACCCCTCAGTCTCTAATATCAGACTCATTCCCCATTAATCACTCTCTATAATACCCCTCAGTCTCTAATATCAGACTCATTCTCCATTAATCACTCTCTATAATACCCCTCAGTCTCTAATATCAGACTCATTCCCCATTAATCACTCTCTATAATACCCCTCAGTCTCTAATATCAGACTCATTCTCCATTAATCACTCTCTATAATACCCCTCAGTCTCTAATATCAGACTCATTCCCCATTAATCACACTCTATAATACCCCTCAGTCTCTAATATCAGACTCATTCCCCATTAATCACTCTCTATAATACCCCTCAGTCTCTAATATCAGACTCATTCCCCATTAATCACACTCTATAATACGCCTCAGTCTCTAATATCAGACTCATTCCCCATTAATCACACTCTATAATACCCCTCAGTCTCTAATATCAGACTCATTCCCCATTAATCACTCTCTATAATACCCCTCAGTCTCTAATATCAGACTCATTCTCCATTAATCACTCTCTATAATACCCCTCAGTCTCTAATATCAGACTCATTCCCCATTAATCACTCTCTATAATACCCCTCAGTCTGTAATATCAGACTCATTCCCCATTAATCACTCTCTATAATACCCCTCAGTCTCTAATATCAGACTCATTCCCCATTAATCACTCTCTATAATACCCCTCAGTCTCTAATATCAGACTCATTCCCCATTAATCACACTCTATAATACCCCTCAGTCTCTAATATCAGACTCATTCCCCATTAATCACTCTCTATAATACCCCTCAGTCTCTAATATCAGACTCATTCTCCATTAATCACTGTCTACAACACCCCTCAGTCTCTAATATCAGACTCATTCTCCATTAATCACTCTCGATAATACCCCTCAGTCTCTAATATCAGACTCATTCTCCATTAATCACTCTCTATAATACCCCTCAGTCTCTAATATCAGACTCATTCCCCATTAATCACTCTCTATAATACCCCTCAGTCTCTAATATCAGACTCATTCTCCATTAATCACTCTCTATAATACCCCTCAGTCTCTAATATCAGACTCATTCCCCATTAATCACTCTCGATAATAGCCCTCAGTCTCTAATATCAGACTCATTCTCCATTAATCACTCTCTATAATACCCCTCAGTCTGTAATAATAGACTCATTCCCCATTAATCACTCTCTATAATACCCCTCTGTCTCTAATATCAGACTCATTCCCCATTAATCACTCTCTATAATACCCCTCAGTCTCTAATATCAGACTCATTCCCCATTAATCACTCTCTATAATACCCCTCAGTCTCTAATATCAGACTCATTCCCCATTAATCACTCTCTATAATACCCCTCAGTCTCTAATATCAGACTCATTCTCCATTAATCACTCTCTATAATACCCCTCAGTCTCTAATATCAGACTCATTCCCCATTAATCACTCTCTATAATACCCCTCAGTCTCTAATATCAGACTCTTTCCCCATTAATCACTCTCTATAATACCCTTCAGTCTCTAATATCAGACTCATTCCCCATTAATCACTCTCTATATTCCCCCTCAGTCTCTAATATCAGACTCATTCTCCATTAATCACTCTCCATAATACCCCTCAGTCTCTAATATCAGACTCATTCCCCATTAATCACTCTCTATAATACCCCTCAGTCTCTAATATCAGACTCATTCCCCATTAATCACTCTCTATAATACCCCTCAGTCTCTAATATCAGACTCATTCCCCATTAATCACTCTCTATAATACCCCTCAGTCTCTAATATCAGACTCATTCCCCATTAATCACTCTCTATAATACCCCTCAGTCTCTAATATCAGACTCATTCTCCATTAATCACTCTCTATAATACCCCTCAGTCTCTAATATCAGACTCATTCTCCATTAATCACTCTCTATAATACCCCTCAGTCTCTAATATCAGACTCATTCCCCATTAATCACTCTCTATAATACCCCTCAGTCTCTAATATCAGACTCATTCCCCATTAATCACTCTCTATATTCCCCCTCAGTCTCTAATATCAGACTCATTCCCCATTAATCACTCTCTATAATACCCCTCAGTCTCTAATATCAGACTCATTCCCCATTAATCACTCTCTATAATACCCCTCAGTCTGTAATATCAGACTCATTACCCATTAATCACTCTCTATAATACCCCTCAGTCTCTAATATCAGACTCATTCCCCATTAATCACTCTCTATAATACCCCTCAGTCTCTGATATCAGACTCATTCCCCATTAATCACTCTCTATAATACCCCTCAGTCTCTAATATCAGACTCATTCCCCATTAATCACTCTCTATAATACCCCTCAGTCTCTAATATCAGACTCATTCCCCATTAATCACTCTCTATAATACCCCTCAGTCTGTAATATCAGACTCATTACCCATTAATCACTCTCTATAATACCCCTCAGTCTCTAATATCAGACTCATTCCCCATTAATCACTCTCTATAATACCCCTCAGTCTCTGATATCAGACTCATTCCCCATTAATCACTCTCTATAATACCCCTCAGTCTCTAATATCAGACTCATTCCCCATTAATCACTCTCTATAATACCCCTCAGTCTCTGATATCAGACTCATTCTCCATTAATCACTCTCTATAATACCCCTCAGTCTCCAATATCAGACTCATTCCCCATTAATCACTCTCTATAATACCCCTCAGTCTGTAATATCAGACTCATTCTCCATTAATCACTCTCTATAATACCCCTCAGTCTCTAATATCAGACTCATTCCACATTAATCACTCTCTATATTCCCCCTCAGTCTCTAATATCAGACTCATTCCCCATTAATCACTCTCTATAATACCCTTCAGTCTCTAATATCAGACTCATTCCCCATTAATCACTCTCTATAATACCCCTCAGTCTCTAATATCAGATTCATTCCCCATTAATCACTCTCTATAATACCCCTCAGTCTCTAATATCAGACTCTTTCCCCATTAATCACTCTCTATAATACCCCTCAGTCTCTAATATCAGATTCATTCCCCATTAATCACTCTCTATAATACCCCTCAGTCTGTAATATCAGACTCATTCTCCATTAATCACTCTCTATAATACCCCTCAGTCTCTAATATCAGACTCATTCCCCATTAATCACTCTCTATAATACCCCTCAGTCTGTAATATCAGACTCATTCTCCATTAATCACTCTCTATAATACCCCTCAGTCTCTAATATCAGTCTCTTTCCCCATTAATCACTCTCTATAATACCCTTCAGTCTCTAATATCAGACTCATTCCCCATTAATCACTCTCTATAATACCCCTTAGTCTCTAATATCAGACTCATTCTCCATTAATCACTCTCTATAATACCCCTCAGTCTCTAATATCAGACTCATTCCACATTAATCACTCTCTATAACACCCCTCAGTCTCTAATATCAGACTCATTCCCCATTAATCACTCTCTATAATACCCTTCAGTCTCTAATATCAGACTCATTCCCCATTAATCACTCTCTATAATACCCCTCAGTCTCTAATATCAGACTCATTCTCCATTAATCACTCTCTATAATACCCCTCAGTCTCTAATATCAGACTCATTCCACATTAATCACTCTCTATAATACCCCTCAGTCTCTAATATCAGACTCATTCCCCATTAATCACTCTCTATAATACCCCTCAGTCTCGAATATCAGACTCATTCTCCATTAATCATTCTCTATAATACCCCTCAGTCTCTAATATCAGACTCATTCCCCATTAATCACTCTCTATAATACCCCTCAGTCTCTAATATCAGACTCATTCTCCATTAATCACTCTCTATAATACCCCTCAGTCTCTAATATCAGACTCATTCCCCATTAATCACTCTCTATAATACCCCTCAGTCTCTAATATCAGACTCATTCCCCATTAATCACTCTCTATATTCCCCCTCAGTCTCTAATATCAGACTCATTCCCCATTAATCACTCTCTATAATACCCCTCAGTCTCTAATATCAGACTCATTCCCCATTAATCACTCTCTATAATACCCCTCAGTCTGTAATATCAGACTCATTACCCATTAATCACTCTCTATAATACCCCTCAGTCTCTAATATCAGACTCATTCCCCATTAATCACTCTCTATAATACCCCTCAGTCTCTGATATCAGACTCATTCCCCATTAATCACTCTCTATAATACCCCTCAGTCTCTAATATCAGACTCATTCCCCATTAATCACTCTCTATAATACCCCTCAGTCTCTGATATCAGACTCATTCTCCATTAATCACTCTCTATAATACCCCTCAGTCTCCAATATCAGACTCATTCCCCATTAATCACTCTCTATAATACCCCTCAGTCTGTAATATCAGACTCATTCTCCATTAATCACTCTCTATAATACCCCTCAGTCTCTAATATCAGACTCATTCCACATTAATCACTCTCTATATTCCCCCTCAGTCTCTAATATCAGACTCATTCCCCATTAATCACTCTCTATAATACCCCTCAGTCTCTAATATCAGACTCATTCCCCATTAATCACTCTCTATATTCCCCCTCAGTCTCTAATATCAGACTCATTCCCCATTAATCACTCTCTATAATACCCCTCAGTCTGTAATATCAGACTCATTCCCCATTAATCACTCTCTATAATACCCCTCAGTCTCTAATATCAGACTCATTCCCCATTAATCACTCTCTATCATCCCCCTCAGTCTCTAATATCAGACTCATTCCCCATTAATCACTCTGTATAATACCCCTCAGTCTCTAATATCAGACTCATTCTCCATTAATCACTCTCTATAATACCCCTCAGTATCTAATATCAGACTCATTCTCCATTAATCACTCTCTATAATACCCCTCAGTCTCTAATATCAGACTCATTCTCCATTAATCACTCTCTATAATACCCCTCAGTCTCTAATATCAGACTCATTCCCCATTAATCACTCTCTATAATACCCCTCAGTCTCTGATATCAGACTCATTCTCCATTAATCACTCTCTATAATACCCCTCAGTCTCCAATATCAGACTCATTCCCCATTAATCACTCTCTATAATACCCCTCAGTCTGTAATATCAGACTCATTCTCCATTAATCACTCTCTATAATACCCCTCAGTCTCTAATATCAGACTCATTCCACATTAATCACTCTCTATAATACCCCTCAGTCTCTAATATCAGACTCATTCCCCATTAATCACTCTCTATAATACCCCTCAGTCTCGAATATCAGACTCCTTCTCCATTAATCACTCTCTATAATACCCCTCAGTCTCTAATATCAGACTCATTCCCCATTAATCACTCTCTATAATACCCCTCAGTCTCTAATATCAGACTCATTCTCCATTAATCACTCTCTATAATACCCCTCAGTCTCTAATATCAGACTCATTCCCCATTAATCACTCTCTATAATACCCCTCAGTCTCTAATATCAGACTCATTCCCCATTAATCACTCTCTATATTCCCCCTCAGTCTCTAATATCAGACTCATTCCCCATTAATCACTCTCTATAATACCCCTCAGTCTGTAATATCAGACTCATTCTCCATTAATCACTCTCTATAATACCCCTCAGTCTCTAATATCAGACTCATTCCCCATTAATCACTCTCTATAATACCCCTCAGTCTGTAATATCAGACTCATTCCCCATTAATCACTCTCTATAATACCCCTCAGTCTCTAATATCAGACTCATTCCCCATTAATCACTCTCTATAATACCCTTCAGTCTCTAATATCAGACTCATTCCCCATTAATCACTCTCTATAATACCCCTCAGTCTCTAATATCAGATTCATTCCCCATTAATCACTCTCTATAATACCCCTCAGTCTCTAATATCAGACTCTTTCCCCATTAATCACTCTCTATAATACCCCTCAGTCTCTAATATCAGACTCATTCCCCATTAATCACTCTCTATAATACCCCTCAGTCTCTAATATCAGACTCATTCTCCATTAATCACACTCTATAATACCCCTCAGTCTCTAATATCAGACTCATTCCCCATTAATCACTCTCTATAATACCCCTCAGTCTCTAATATCAGACTCATTCCCCATTAATCACACTCTATAATACGCCTCAGTCTCTAATATCAGACTCATTCCCCATTAATCACACTCTATAATACCCCTCAGTCTCTAATATCAGACTCATTCCCCATTAATCACTCTCTATAATACCCCTCAGTCTCTAATATCAGACTCATTCTCCATTAATCACTCTCTATAATACCCCTCAGTCTCTAATATCAGACTCATTCCCCATTAATCACTCTCTATAATACCCCTCAGTCTGTAATATCAGACTCATTCCCCATTAATCACTCTCTATAATACCCCTCAGTCTCTAATATCAGACTCATTCCCCATTAATCACTCTCTATAATACCCCTCAGTCTCTAATATCAGACTCATTCCCCATTAATCACACTCTATAATACCCCTCAGTCTCTAATATCAGACTCATTCCCCATTAATCACTCTCTATAATACCCCTCAGTCTCTAATATCAGACTCATTCTCCATTAATCACTGTCTACAACACCCCTCAGTCTCTAATATCAGACTCATTCTCCATTAATCACTCTCGATAATACCCCTCAGTCTCTAATATCAGACTCATTCTCCATTAATCACTCTCTATAATACCCCTCAGTCTCTAATATCAGACTCATTCCCCATTAATCACTCTCTATAATACCCCTCAGTCTCTAATATCAGACTCATTCTCCATTAATCACTCTCTATAATACCCCTCAGTCTCTAATATCAGACTCATTCCCCATTAATCACTCTCGATAATAGCCCTCAGTCTCTAATATCAGACTCATTCTCCATTAATCACTCTCTATAATACCCCTCAGTCTGTAATAATAGACTCATTCCCCATTAATCACTCTCTATAATACCCCTCTGTCTCTAATATCAGACTCATTCCCCATTAATCACTCTCTATAATACCCCTCAGTCTCTAATATCAGACTCATTCCCCATTAATCACTCTCTATAATACCCCTCAGTCTCTAATATCAGACTCATTCCCCATTAATCACTCTCTATAATACCCCTCAGTCTCTAATATCAGACTCATTCTCCATTAATCACTCTCTATAATACCCCTCAGTCTCTAATATCAGACTCATTCCCCATTAATCACTCTCTATAATACCCCTCAGTCTCTAATATCAGACTCTTTCCCCATTAATCACTCTCTATAATACCCTTCAGTCTCTAATATCAGACTCATTCCCCATTAATCACTCTCTATATTCCCCCTCAGTCTCTAATATCAGACTCATTCTCCATTAATCACTCTCCATAATACCCCTCAGTCTCTAATATCAGACTCATTCCCCATTAATCACTCTCTATAATACCCCTCAGTCTCTAATATCAGACTCATTCCCCATTAATCACTCTCTATAATACCCCTCAGTCTCTAATATCAGACTCATTCCCCATTAATCACTCTCTATAATACCCCTCAGTCTCTAATATCAGACTCATTCCCCATTAATCACTCTCTATAATACCCCTCAGTCTCTAATATCAGACTCATTCTCCATTAATCACTCTCTATAATACCCCTCAGTCTCTAATATCAGACTCATTCTCCATTAATCACTCTCTATAATACCCCTCAGTCTCTAATATCAGACTCATTCCCCATTAATCACTCTCTATAATACCCCTCAGTCTCTAATATCAGACTCATTCCCCATTAATCACTCTCTATATTCCCCCTCAGTCTCTAATATCAGACTCATTCCCCATTAATCACTCTCTATAATACCCCTCAGTCTCTAATATCAGACTCATTCCCCATTAATCACTCTCTATAATACCCCTCAGTCTGTAATATCAGACTCATTACCCATTAATCACTCTCTATAATACCCCTCAGTCTCTAATATCAGACTCATTCCCCATTAATCACTCTCTATAATACCCCTCAGTCTCTGATATCAGACTCATTCCCCATTAATCACTCTCTATAATACCCCTCAGTCTCTAATATCAGACTCATTCCCCATTAATCACTCTCTATAATACCCCTCAGTCTCTAATATCAGACTCATTCCCCATTAATCACTCTCTATAATACCCCTCAGTCTGTAATATCAGACTCATTACCCATTAATCACTCTCTATAATACCCCTCAGTCTCTAATATCAGACTCATTCCCCATTAATCACTCTCTATAATACCCCTCAGTCTCTGATATCAGACTCATTCCCCATTAATCACTCTCTATAATACCCCTCAGTCTCTAATATCAGACTCATTCCCCATTAATCACTCTCTATAATACCCCTCAGTCTCTGATATCAGACTCATTCTCCATTAATCACTCTCTATAATACCCCTCAGTCTCCAATATCAGACTCATTCCCCATTAATCACTCTCTATAATACCCCTCAGTCTGTAATATCAGACTCATTCTCCATTAATCACTCTCTATAATACCCCTCAGTCTCTAATATCAGACTCATTCCACATTAATCACTCTCTATATTCCCCCTCAGTCTCTAATATCAGACTCATTCCCCATTAATCACTCTCTATAATACCCTTCAGTCTCTAATATCAGACTCATTCCCCATTAATCACTCTCTATAATACCCCTCAGTCTCTAATATCAGATTCATTCCCCATTAATCACTCTCTATAATACCCCTCAGTCTCTAATATCAGACTCTTTCCCCATTAATCACTCTCTATAATACCCCTCAGTCTCTAATATCAGATTCATTCCCCATTAATCACTCTCTATAATACCCCTCAGTCTGTAATATCAGACTCATTCTCCATTAATCACTCTCTATAATACCCCTCAGTCTCTAATATCAGACTCATTCCCCATTAATCACTCTCTATAATACCCCTCAGTCTGTAATATCAGACTCATTCTCCATTAATCACTCTCTATAATACCCCTCAGTCTCTAATATCAGTCTCTTTCCCCATTAATCACTCTCTATAATACCCTTCAGTCTCTAATATCAGACTCATTCCCCATTAATCACTCTCTATAATACCCCTTAGTCTCTAATATCAGACTCATTCTCCATTAATCACTCTCTATAATACCCCTCAGTCTCTAATATCAGACTCATTCCACATTAATCACTCTCTATAACACCCCTCAGTCTCTAATATCAGACTCATTCCCCATTAATCACTCTCTATAATACCCTTCAGTCTCTAATATCAGACTCATTCCCCATTAATCACTCTCTATAATACCCCTCAGTCTCTAATATCAGACTCATTCTCCATTAATCACTCTCTATAATACCCCTCAGTCTCTAATATCAGACTCATTCCACATTAATCACTCTCTATAATACCCCTCAGTCTCTAATATCAGACTCATTCCCCATTAATCACTCTCTATAATACCCCTCAGTCTCGAATATCAGACTCATTCTCCATTAATCATTCTCTATAATACCCCTCAGTCTCTAATATCAGACTCATTCCCCATTAATCACTCTCTATAATACCCCTCAGTCTCTAATATCAGACTCATTCTCCATTAATCACTCTCTATAATACCCCTCAGTCTCTAATATCAGACTCATTCCCCATTAATCACTCTCTATAATACCCCTCAGTCTCTAATATCAGACTCATTCCCCATTAATCACTCTCTATATTCCCCCTCAGTCTCTAATATCAGACTCATTCCCCATTAATCACTCTCTATAATACCCCTCAGTCTCTAATATCAGACTCATTCCCCATTAATCACTCTCTATAATACCCCTCAGTCTGTAATATCAGACTCATTACCCATTAATCACTCTCTATAATACCCCTCAGTCTCTAATATCAGACTCATTCCCCATTAATCACTCTCTATAATACCCCTCAGTCTCTGATATCAGACTCATTCCCCATTAATCACTCTCTATAATACCCCTCAGTCTCTAATATCAGACTCATTCCCCATTAATCACTCTCTATAATACCCCTCAGTCTCTGATATCAGACTCATTCTCCATTAATCACTCTCTATAATACCCCTCAGTCTCCAATATCAGACTCATTCCCCATTAATCACTCTCTATAATACCCCTCAGTCTGTAATATCAGACTCATTCTCCATTAATCACTCTCTATAATACCCCTCAGTCTCTAATATCAGACTCATTCCACATTAATCACTCTCTATATTCCCCCTCAGTCTCTAATATCAGACTCATTCCCCATTAATCACTCTCTATAATACCCCTCAGTCTCTAATATCAGACTCATTCCCCATTAATCACTCTCTATATTCCCCCTCAGTCTCTAATATCAGACTCATTCCCCATTAATCACTCTCTATAATACCCCTCAGTCTGTAATATCAGACTCATTCCCCATTAATCACTCTCTATAATACCCCTCAGTCTCTAATATCAGACTCATTCCCCATTAATCACTCTCTATCATCCCCCTCAGTCTCTAATATCAGACTCATTCCCCATTAATCACTCTGTATAATACCCCTCAGTCTCTAATATCAGACTCATTCTCCATTAATCACTCTCTATAATACCCCTCAGTATCTAATATCAGACTCATTCTCCATTAATCACTCTCTATAATACCCCTCAGTCTCTAATATCAGACTCATTCTCCATTAATCACTCTCTATAATACCCCTCAGTCTCTAATATCAGACTCATTCCCCATTAATCACTCTCTATAATACCCCTCAGTCTCTGATATCAGACTCATTCTCCATTAATCACTCTCTATAATACCCCTCAGTCTCCAATATCAGACTCATTCCCCATTAATCACTCTCTATAATACCCCTCAGTCTGTAATATCAGACTCATTCTCCATTAATCACTCTCTATAATACCCCTCAGTCTCTAATATCAGACTCATTCCACATTAATCACTCTCTATAATACCCCTCAGTCTCTAATATCAGACTCATTCCCCATTAATCACTCTCTATAATACCCCTCAGTCTCGAATATCAGACTCCTTCTCCATTAATCACTCTCTATAATACCCCTCAGTCTCTAATATCAGACTCATTCCCCATTAATCACTCTCTATAATACCCCTCAGTCTCTAATATCAGACTCATTCTCCATTAATCACTCTCTATAATACCCCTCAGTCTCTAATATCAGACTCATTCCCCATTAATCACTCTCTATAATACCCCTCAGTCTCTAATATCAGACTCATTCCCCATTAATCACTCTCTATATTCCCCCTCAGTCTCTAATATCAGACTCATTCCCCATTAATCACTCTCTATAATACCCCTCAGTCTGTAATATCAGACTCATTCTCCATTAATCACTCTCTATAATACCCCTCAGTCTCTAATATCAGACTCATTCCCCATTAATCACTCTCTATAATACCCCTCAGTCTGTAATATCAGACTCATTCCCCATTAATCACTCTCTATAATACCCCTCAGTCTCTAATATCAGACTCATTCCCCATTAATCACTCTCTATAATACCCTTCAGTCTCTAATATCAGACTCATTCCCCATTAATCACTCTCTATAATACCCCTCAGTCTCTAATATCAGATTCATTCCCCATTAATCACTCTCTATAATACCCCTCAGTCTCTAATATCAGACTCTTTCCCCATTAATCACTCTCTATAATACCCCTCAGTCTCTAATATCAGATTCATTCCCCATTAATCACTCTCTATAATACCCCTCAGTCTGTAATATCAGACTCATTCTCCATTAATCACTCTCTATAATACCCCTCAGTCTCTAATATCAGACTCATTCCCCATTAATCACTCTCTATAATACCCCTCAGTCTGTAATATCAGACTCATTCTCCATTAATCACTCTCTATAATACCCCTCAGTCTCTAATATCAGTCTCTTTCCCCATTAATCACTCTCTATAATACCCTTCAGTCTCTAATATCAGACTCATTCCCCATTAATCACTCTCTATAATACCCCTTAGTCTCTAATATCAGACTCATTCTCCATTAATCACTCTCTATAATACCCCTCAGTCTCTAATATCAGACTCATTCCACATTAATCACTCTCTATAATACCCCTCAGTCTCTAATATCAGACTCATTCCCCATTAATCACTCTCTATAATACCCTTCAGTCTCTAATATCAGACTCATTCCCCATTAATCACTCTCTATAATACCCCTCAGTCTCTAATATCAGACTCATTCTCCATTAATCACTCTCTATAATACCCCTCAGTCTCTAATATCAGACTCATTCCACATTAATCACTCTCTATAATACCCCTCAGTCTCTAATATCAGACTCATTCCCCATTAATCACTCTCTATAATACCCCTCAGTCTCGAATATCAGACTCATTCTCCATTAATCATTCTCTATAATACCCCTCAGTCTCTAATATCAGACTCATTCCCCATTAATCACTCTCTATAATACCCCTCAGTCTCTAATATCAGACTCATTCTCCATTAATCACTCTCTATAATACCCCTCAGTCTCTAATATCAGACTCATTCCCCATTAATCACTCTCTATAATACCCCTCAGTCTCTAATATCAGACTCATTCCCCATTAATCACTCTCTATATTCCCCCTCAGTCTCTAATATCAGACTCATTCCCCATTAATCACTCTCTATAATACCCCTCAGTCTCTAATATCAGACTCATTCCCCATTAATCACTCTCTATAATACCCCTCAGTCTGTAATATCAGACTCATTACCCATTAATCACTCTCTATAATACCCCTCAGTCTCTAATATCAGACTCATTCCCCATTAATCACTCTCTATAATACCCCTCAGTCTCTGATATCAGACTCATTCCCCATTAATCACTCTCTATAATACCCCTCAGTCTCTAATATCAGACTCATTCCCCATTAATCACTCTCTATAATACCCCTCAGTCTCTGATATCAGACTCATTCTCCATTAATCACTCTCTATAATACCCCTCAGTCTCCAATATCAGACTCATTCCCCATTAATCACTCTCTATAATACCCCTCAGTCTGTAATATCAGACTCATTCTCCATTAATCACTCTCTATAATACCCCTCAGTCTCTAATATCAGACTCATTCCACATTAATCACTCTCTATATTCCCCCTCAGTCTCTAATATCAGACTCATTCCCCATTAATCACTCTCTATAATACCCCTCAGTCTCTAATATCAGACTCATTCCCCATTAATCACTCTCTATATTCCCCCTCAGTCTCTAATATCAGACTCATTCCCCATTAATCACTCTCTATAATACCCCTCAGTCTGTAATATCAGACTCATTCCCCATTAATCACTCTCTATAATACCCCTCAGTCTCTAATATCAGACTCATTCCCCATTAATCACTCTCTATCATCCCCCTCAGTCTCTAATATCAGACTCATTCCCCATTAATCACTCTGTATAATACCCCTCAGTCTCTAATATCAGACTCATTCTCCATTAATCACTCTCTATAATACCCCTCAGTATCTAATATCAGACTCATTCTCCATTAATCACTCTCTATAATACCCCTCAGTCTCTAATATCAGACTCATTCTCCATTAATCACTCTCTATAATACCCCTCAGTCTCTAATATCAGACTCATTCCCCATTAATCACTCTCTATAATACCCCTCAGTCTCTGATATCAGACTCATTCTCCATTAATCACTCTCTATAATACCCCTCAGTCTCCAATATCAGACTCATTCCCCATTAATCACTCTCTATAATACCCCTCAGTCTGTAATATCAGACTCATTCTCCATTAATCACTCTCTATAATACCCCTCAGTCTCTAATATCAGACTCATTCCACATTAATCACTCTCTATAATACCCCTCAGTCTCTAATATCAGACTCATTCCCCATTAATCACTCTCTATAATACCCCTCAGTCTCGAATATCAGACTCATTCTCCATTAATCACTCTCTATAATACCCCTCAGTCTCTAATATCAGACTCATTCCCCATTAATCACTCTCTATAATACCCCTCAGTCTCTAATATCAGACTCATTCTCCATTAATCACTCTCTATAATACCCCTCAGTCTCTAATATCAGACTCATTCCCCATTAATCACTCTCTATAATACCCCTCAGTCTCTAATATCAGACTCATTCCCCATTAATCACTCTCTATATTCCCCCTCAGTCTCTAATATCAGACTCATTCCCCATTAATCACTCTCTATAATACCCCTCAGTCTCTAATATCAGACTCATTCCCCATTAATCACTCTCTATAATACCCCTCAGTCTGTAATATCAGACTCATTACCCATTAATCACTCTCTATAATACCCCTCAGTCTCTAATATCAGATCATTCCCCATTAATCACTCTCTATAATACCCCTCAGTCTCTGATATCAGACTCATTCCCCATTAATCACTCTCTATAATACCCCTCAGTCTCTAATATCAGACTCATTCCCCATTAATCACTCTCTATAATACCCCTCAGTCTCTGATATCAGACTCATTCTCCATTAATCACTCTCTATAATACCCCTCAGTCTCCAATATCAGACTCATTCCCCATTAATCACTCTCTATAATACCCCTCAGTCTGTAATATCAGACTCATTCTCCATTAATCACTCTCTATAATACCCCTCAGTCTCTAATATCAGACTCATTCCCCATTAATCACTCTCTATAATACCCCTCAGTCTCTAATATCAGACTCATTCCCCATTAATCACTCTCTATAATACCCCTCAGTCTCTGATATCAGACTCATTCCCCATTAATCACTCTCTATAATACCCCTCAGTCTCTGATATCAGACTCATTCTCCATTAATCACTCTCTATAATACCCCTCAGTCTCTAATATCAGACTCATTCCCCATTAATCACTCTCTATAATACCCCTCAGTCTCTAATATCAGACTCATTCCCCATTAATCACTCTCTATAATACCCCTCAGTCTCTGATATCAGACTCATTCCCCATTAATCACTCTCTATAATACCCCTCAGTCTGTAATATCAGACTCATTCCCCATTAATCACTCTCTATAATACCCCTCAGTCTGTAATATCAGACTCATTACCCATTAATCACTCTCTATAATACCCCTCAGTCTCTGATATCAGACTCATTCCCCATTAATCACTCTCTATAATACCCCTCAGTCTCTGATATCAGACTCATTCCCCATTAATCACTCTCTATCATACCCCTCAGTCTCTAATATCAGACTCATTCCCCATTAATCACTCTCTATAATACCCCTCAGTCACTAATATCAGACTCATTCTCCATTAATCACTCTCTATAATACCCCTCAGTCTCTAATATCAGACTCAATCCCCATTAATCACTCTCTATAATACCCCTCAGTCTCTAATATCAGACTCATTCTCCATTAATCACTCTCTATAATACCCCTCAGTCTCTAATATCAGACTCATTCCCCATTAATCACTCTCTATAATACCCCTCAGTCTCTAATATCAGACTCATTCCCCATTAATCACTCTCTATAATACCCCTCAGTCTGTAATATCAGACTCATTACCCATTAATCACTCTCTATAATACCCCTCAGTCTCTAATATCAGACTCATTCTCCATTAATCACTCTCTATAATACCCCTCAGTCTCTAATATCAGACTCATTCCCCAATAATCACTCTCTATAATACCCCTCAGTCTGTAATATCAGACTCATTACCCATTAATCACTCTCTATAATACCCCTCAGTCTCTAATATCAGACTCATTCTCCATTAATCACTCTCTATAATACCCCTCAGTCTCTAATATCAGACTCATTCCCTATTAATCACTCTCTATCATACCCCTCAGTCTCTAATATCAGACTCATTCCCCATTAATCACTCTCTATAATACCCCTCAGTCTGTAATATCAGACTCATTCTCCATTAATCACTCTCTATAATACCCCTCAGTCTCTAATATCAGACTCATTCTCCATTAATCACTCTCTATAATACCCCTCAGTCTCTAATATCAGACTCATTCCCCATTAATCACTCTCTATAATACCCCTCAGTCTCTAATATCAGACTCATTCCCCATTAATCACTCTCTATAATACCCCTCAGTCTCTAATATCAGACTCATTCCCCATTAATCACTCTCTATAATACCCCTCAGTCTCTAATATCAGACTCATTCCCCATTAATCACTCTCTATAATACCCCTCAGTCTCTAATATCAGACTCATTCCCCATTAATCACTCTCTATAATACCCCTCAGTCTCTAATATCAGACTCATTCTCCATTAATCACTCTCTATAATACCCCTCAGTCTCTAATATCAGACTCATTCCCCATTAATCACTCTCTATAATACCCCTCAGTCTGCAATATCAGACTCATTACCCATTAATCACTCTCTATAATACCCCTCAGTCTCTAATATCAGACTCATTCTCCATTAATCACTCTCTATAATACCCCTCAGTCTCTAATATCAGACTCATTCCCCATTAATCACTCTCTATAATACCCCTCAGTCTGCAATATCAGACTCATTACCCATTAATCACTCTCTATAATACCCCTCAGTCTCTAATATCAGACTCATTCTCCATTAATCACTCTCTATAATACCCCTCAGTCTCTAATATCAGACTCATTCTCCATTAATCACTCTCTATAATACCCCTCAGTCTCTAATATCAGACTCATTCCCCATTAATCACTCTCTATAATACCCCTCAGTCTCTAATATCAGACTCATTCTCCATTAATCACTCTCTATAATACCCCTCAGTCTCTAATATCAGACTCATTCTCCATTAATCACTCTCTATAATACCCCTCAGTCTCTGATATCAGACTCATTCTCCATTAATCACTCTCTATAATACCCCTCAGTCTCTAATATCAGACTCATTCCCCATTAATCACTCTCTATAATACCCCTCAGTCTGCAATATCAGACTCATTACCCATTAATCACTCTCTATAATACCCCTCAGTCTCTAATATCAGACTCATTCTCCATTAATCACTCTCTATAATACCCCTCAGTCTCTAATATCAGACTCATTCCCCATTAATCACTCTCTATAATACCCCTCAGTCTCTAATATCAGACTCATTCCCCATTAATCACTCTCTATATTCCCCCTCAGTCTCTAATATCAGACTCATTCCCCATTAATCACTCTCTATAATACCCCTCAGTCTCTAATATCAGACTCATTCCCCATTAATCACTCTCTATAATACCCCTCAGTCTGTAATATCAGACTCATTACCCATTAATCACTCTCTATAATACCCCTCAGTCTCTAATATCAGATCATTCCCCATTAATCACTCTCTATAATACCCCTCAGTCTCTGATATCAGACTCATTCCCCATTAATCACTCTCTATAATACCCCTCAGTCTCTAATATCAGACTCATTCCCCATTAATCACTCTCTATAATACCCCTCAGTCTCTGATATCAGACTCATTCTCCATTAATCACTCTCTATAATACCCCTCAGTCTCCAATATCAGACTCATTCCCCATTAATCACTCTCTATAATACCCCTCAGTCTGTAATATCAGACTCATTCTCCATTAATCACTCTCTATAATACCCCTCAGTCTCTAATATCAGACTCATTCCCCATTAATCACTCTCTATAATACCCCTCAGTCTCTAATATCAGACTCATTCCCCATTAATCACTCTCTATAATACCCCTCAGTCTCTGATATCAGACTCATTCCCCATTAATCACTCTCTATAATACCCCTCAGTCTCTGATATCAGACTCATTCTCCATTAATCACTCTCTATAATACCCCTCAGTCTCTAATATCAGACTCATTCCCCATTAATCACTCTCTATAATACCCCTCAGTCTCTAATATCAGACTCATTCCCCATTAATCACTCTCTATAATACCCCTCAGTCTCTGATATCAGACTCATTCCCCATTAATCACTCTCTATAATACCCCTCAGTCTGTAATATCAGACTCATTCCCCATTAATCACTCTCTATAATACCCCTCAGTCTGTAATATCAGACTCATTACCCATTAATCACTCTCTATAATACCCCTCAGTCTCTGATATCAGACTCATTCCCCATTAATCACTCTCTATAATACCCCTCAGTCTCTGATATCAGACTCATTCCCCATTAATCACTCTCTATCATACCCCTCAGTCTCTAATATCAGACTCATTCCCCATTAATCACTCTCTATAATACCCCTCAGTCACTAATATCAGACTCATTCTCCATTAATCACTCTCTATAATACCCCTCAGTCTCTAATATCAGACTCAATCCCCATTAATCACTCTCTATAATACCCCTCAGTCTCTAATATCAGACTCATTCTCCATTAATCACTCTCTATAATACCCCTCAGTCTCTAATATCAGACTCATTCCCCATTAATCACTCTCTATAATACCCCTCAGTCTCTAATATCAGACTCATTCCCCATTAATCACTCTCTATAATACCCCTCAGTCTGTAATATCAGACTCATTACCCATTAATCACTCTCTATAATACCCCTCAGTCTCTAATATCAGACTCATTCTCCATTAATCACCCTCTATAATACCCCTCAGTCTCTAATATCAGACTCATTCCCCAATAATCACTCTCTATAATACCCCTCAGTCTGTAATATCAGACTCATTACCCATTAATCACTCTCTATAATACCCCTCAGTCTCTAATATCAGACTCATTCTCCATTAATCACTCTCTATAATACCCCTCAGTCTCTAATATCAGACTCATTCCCTATTAATCACTCTCTATCATACCCCTCAGTCTCTAATATCAGACTCATTCCCCATTAATCACTCTCTATAATACCCCTCAGTCTGTAATATCAGACTCATTCTCCATTAATCACTCTCTATAATACCCCTCAGTCTCTAATATCAGACTCATTCTCCATTAATCACTCTCTATAATACCCCTCAGTCTCTAATATCAGACTCATTCCCCATTAATCACTCTCTATAATACCCCTCAGTCTCTAATATCAGACTCATTCCCCATTAATCACTCTCTATAATACCCCTCAGTCTCTAATATCAGACTCATTCCCCATTAATCACTCTCTATAATACCCCTCAGTCTCTAATATCAGACTCATTCCCCATTAATCACTCTCTATAATACCCCTCAGTCTCTAATATCAGACTCATTCCCCATTAATCACTCTCTATAATACCCCTCAGTCTCTAATATCAGACTCATTCTCCATTAATCACTCTCTATAATACCCCTCAGTCTCTAATATCAGACTCATTCCCCATTAATCACTCTCTATAATACCCCTCAGTCTGCAATATCAGACTCATTACCCATTAATCACTCTCTATAATACCCCTCAGTCTCTAATATCAGACTCATTCTCCATTAATCACTCTCTATAATACCCCTCAGTCTCTAATATCAGACTCATTCCCCATTAATCACTCTCTATAATACCCCTCAGTCTGCAATATCAGACTCATTACCCATTAATCACTCTCTATAATACCCCTCAGTCTCTAATATCAGACTCATTCTCCATTAATCACTCTCTATAATACCCCTCAGTCTCTAATATCAGACTCATTCTCCATTAATCACTCTCTATAATACCCCTCAGTCTCTAATATCAGACTCATTCCCCATTAATCACTCTCTATAATACCCCTCAGTCTCTAATATCAGACTCATTCTCCATTAATCACTCTCTATAATACCCCTCAGTCTCTAATATCAGACTCATTCTCCATTAATCACTCTCTATAATACCCCTCAGTCTCTGATATCAGACTCATTCTCCATTAATCACTCTCTATAATACCCCTCAGTCTCTAATATCAGACTCATTCCCCATTAATCACTCTCTATAATACCCCTCAGTCTCTAATATCAGACTCATTCCCCATTAATCACTCTCTATAATACCCCTCAGTCTCTAATATCAGACTCATTCCCCATTAATCACTCTCTATAATACCCCTCAGTCTGTAATATCAGACTCATTCTCCATTAATCACTCTCTATAATACCCCTCAGTCTCTAATATCAGACTCATTCCCCATTAATCACTCTCTATAATACCCCTCAGTCTCTAATATCAGACTCATTCCCCATTAATCACTCTCTATAATACCCCTCAGTCTGCAATATCAGACTCATTACCCATTAATCACTCTCTATAATACCCCTCAGTCTCTAATATCAGACTCATTCTCCATTAATCACTCACTATAATACCCCTCAGTCTCTAATATCAGACTCATTCCCCATTAATCACTCTCTATAATACCCCTCAGTCTGCAATATCAGACTCATTACCCATTAATCACTCTCTATAATACCCCTCAGTCTCTAATATCAGACTCATTCTCCATTAATCACTCTCTATAATACCCCTCAGTCTCTAATATCAGACTCATTCTCCATTAATCACTCTCTATAATACCCCTCAGTCTCTAATATCAGACTCATTCCCCATTAATCACTCTCTATAATACCCCTCAGTCTCTAATATCAGACTCATTCTCCATTAATCACTCTCTATAATACCCCTCAGTCTCTAATATCAGACTCATTCTCCATTAATCACTCTCTATAATACCCCTCAGTCTCTGATATCAGACTCATTCTCCATTAATCACTCTCTATAATACCCCTCAGTCTCTAATATCAGACTCATTCCCCATTAATCACTCTCTATAATACCCCTCAGTCTCTAATATCAGACTCATTCCCCATTAATCACTCTCTATAATACCCCTCAGTCTCTAATATCAGACTCATTCCCCATTAATCACTCTCTATAATACCCCTCAGTCTGTAATATCAGACTCATTCTCCATTAATCACTCTCTATAATACCCCTCAGTCTCTAATATCAGACTCATTCCCCATTAATCACTCTCTATAATACCCCTCAGTCTCTAATATCAGACTCATTCCCCATTAATCACTCTCTATAATACCCCTCAGTCTGCAATATCAGACTCATTACCCATTAATCACTCTCTATAATACCCCTCAGTCTCTAATATCAGACTCATTCTCCATTAATCACTCTCTATAATACCCCTCAGTCTCTAATATCAGACTCATTCCCCATTAATCACTCTCTATAATACCCCTCAGTCTGCAATATCAGACTCATTACCCATTAATCACTCTCTATAATACCCCTCAGTCTCTAATATCAGACTCATTCTCCATTAATCACTCTCTATAATACCCCTCAGTCTCTAATATCAGACTCATTCTCCATTAATCACTCTCTATAATACCCCTCAGTCTCTAATATCAGACTCATTCCCCATTAATCACTCTCTATAATACCCCTCAGTCTCTAATATCAGACTCATTCTCCATTAATCACTCTCTATAATACCCCTCAGTCTCTAATATCAGACTCATTCTCCATTAATCACTCTCTATAATACCCCTCAGTCTCTGATATCAGACTCATTCTCCATTAATCACTCTCTATAATACCCCTCAGTCTCTAATATCAGACTCATTCTCCATTAATCACTCTCTATAATACCCCTCAGTCTCTAATATCAGACTCATTCTCCATTAATCACTCTCTATAATACCCCTCAGTCTCTAATATCAGACTCATTCTCCATTAATCACTCTCTATAATACCCCTCAGTCTCTAATATCAGACTCATTCTCCATTAATCACTCTCTATAATACCCCTCAGTCTCTAATATCAGACTCATTCTCCATTAATCACTCTCTATAATACCCCTCAGTCTCCAATATCAGACTCATTCCCCATTAATCACTCTCTATAATACCCCTCAGTCTGTGATATCAGACTCATTCTCCATTAATCACTCTCTATAATACCCCTCAGTCTCTAATATCAGACTCATTCCCCATTAATCACTCTCTATAATACCCCTCAGTCTCTAATATCAGACTCATTCCCCATTAATCACACTCTATAATACCCCTCAGTCTCTAATATCAGACTCATTCCCCATTAATCACTCTCTATAATACCCCTCAGTCTCTAATATCAGACTCATTCTCCATTAATCACTCTCTATAATACCCCTCAGTCTCCAATATCAGACTCATTCCCCATTAATCACTCTCTATAATACCCCTCAGTCTGTGATATCAGACTCATTCCCCATTAATCACTCTCTATAATACCCCTCAGTCTGTGATATCAGACTCATTCTCCATTAATCACTCTCTATAATACCCCTCAGTCTCTAATATCAGACTCATTCCCCATTAATCACTCTCTATAATACCCCTCAGTCTCTGATATCAGACTCATTCCCCATTAATCACTCTCTATAATACCCCTCAGTCTCTAATATCAGACTCATTATGTGAGATACAATGTCCTTTAGACTGGTTCCTGACCCTGGTCTGTCTCTGTGTGAGCGACAATGTCCTTAAGACTGGTTCCTGACACAGGTCTGTCTCTGTGTGAGATACAATGTCCTTTAGACTGGTTCCTGACCCTGGTCTGTCTCTGTGTGAGATACAATGTCCTTTCGAATGGTCCCTGACACTGGTCTGTCTCTGTGTGAGATACAATGTCCTTTAGACTGGTTCCTGTCCCTGGTCTCTCTCTCTGTGCGAGACAATGGACTTCAGACTGGTTCCTGACCCTGGTCTGTTTCTGTGTGAGATACAATGTGCTTTAAACTGGTTCCTGACACTGGTCGTCTCTGTGTGAGATACAATGTGCTTTAGACTTGTGCCTGACACTGGTCTGTCTCTGTGTGAGAACAATGTCCATTAGACTGTTTCCTGACCCTGATCTGTCTCTGTGTGAGATAGAATGTCCTTTAGACTGGTTCCTGTCCCTGGTCTCTCTCTCTGTGCGAGACAATGGCCTTTAGACAGTTTCCTGACCCTGGTCTGTCTCTGTGTGAGATACAATGTCCTTTAGACTGGTTCCTGTCCCTGGTCAGCCTCTGTGTGAGAACAATGTCCTTTTGACCTGTGCCTGACCCTGGTATGTCTCTGTGTGAGATACAATGTCCTTGAGACTGGTTCCTGACCCTGGTCTGTCTCTGTGTGAGATACAATGTCCTTTAGACTGGTTCCTGACCCTGGTCAGCCTCTGTGTGAGAACAATGTCCTTTTGACCTGTGCCTGACCCTGGTATGTCTCTGTGTGAGATACAATGTCCTTTAGACTGGTTCCTGATCCTGGTCAGTCTCTGTGTGAGATACAATGTCCTTTAGACTGGTTCCTGATCCTGGTCAGTCTCTGTGTGAGATACAATGTCCTTTAGACTGGTTCCTGACCCTGGTCTGTCTCTGTGTGAAAACAATGTCCTTTAGACTGGTTCCTGACCCTGGTCTGTCTCTGTGTGAGATACAATGTCCTTTAGACTGGTTCCTGACCCTGGTCTGTCTCTGTGTGAGAACAATGTCCTTTAGACCGGTTCCTGACCTTGATCTGTCTCTGTGTGAGAACAATGTCCTTTAAACTGGTTCCTGACCCTGGTCTGTCTCTGTGTGAGAACAATGTCTTTTCGACTGGTTCCTGACCCTGGTCTGTCTCTGTGTGAGAACAATGTCCTTTAGACTGGTTCCTGATCCTGGTCTGTCTCTGTGTGAGATACAATGTCCTTTAGACTGGTTCCTGACCCTGGTCTGTCTCTGTGTGAGAACAATGTCTTTTCGACTGGTTCCTGAACCTGGTCTGTCTCTGTGTGAGAACAATGTCCTTTAGACTGGTTCCTGATCCTGGTCTGTCTCTGTGTGAGATACAATGTCCTTTAGACTGGTTCCTGACCCTGGTCTGTTTCTGTGTGAGATACAATGTGCTTTAGAATTGTGCCTGACCCTGGTCTCTCTCTGTGTGAGTTACAATGTCCTTTAGACTGGTTCCTGACCCTGGTCTGTCTCTGTATGAGAACAATGTCCTTTAGACTGGTTCCTGACCCTGGTCTGTCACTGTGTGAGATACAATGTCCTTTAGACTGGTTCCTGATCCTGGTCTGTCTCTGTGTGAGAACAATGTCCTTTAGACTGGTTCCTGACCCTGGTCTGTCTCTGTGTGAGAACAATGTCCTTTAGACTGGTTCCTGACCCTGGTCTGTCTCTGTGTGCGAACAATGTCCTTTAGACTGGTTCCTGACCCTGGTCTGTCTCTGTGTGAGTTACAATGTCCTTTAGACTGGTTCCTGACCCTGGTCTGTCTCTGTATGAGAACAATGTCCTTTAGACTGGTTCCTGACCCTGGTCTGTCTCTGTGTGAGAACAATGTCCTTTAAACTGGTTCCTGACCCTGGTCTGTCTCTGTGTGAGAACAATGTCCTTTAGACTGGTTCCTGACCCTGGTCTGTTTCTGTGTGAGAACAATGTCCTTTAAACTGGTTCCTGACCCTGGTCTGTCTCTGTATGAGAACAATGTCCTTTAGACTGGTTCCTGACCCTGGTCTGTCTCTGTGTGAGAACAATGTCCTTTAAACTGGTTCCTGACCCTGGTCTGTCTCTGTGTGAGAACAATGTCCTTTAGACTGGTTCCTGACCCTGGTCTGTTTCTGTGTGAGAACAATGTCCTTTAGACTGGTTCCTGATCCTGGTCTGTCTCTGTGTGAGATACAATGTCCTTTAGACTGGTTCCTGACCCTGGTCTGTCTCTGTGTGAGAACAATGTCTTTTCGACTGGTTCCTGAACCTGGTCTGTCTCTGTGTGAGAACAATGTCCTTTAGACTGGTTCCTGATCCTGGTCTGTCTCTGTGTGAGATACAATGTCCTTTAGACTGGTTCCTGACCCTGGTCTGTTTCTGTGTGAGATACAATGTGCTTTAGAATTGTGCCTGACCCTGGTCTCTCTCTGTGTGAGTTACAATGTCCTTTAGACTGGTTCCTGACCCTGGTCTGTCTCTGTATGAGAACAATGTCCTTTAGACTGGTTCCTGACCCTGGTCTGTCACTGTGTGAGATACAATGTCCTTTAGACTGGTTCCTGATCCTGGTCTGTCTCTGTGTGAGAACAATGTCCTTTAGACTGGTTCCTGACCCTGGTCTGTCTCTGTGTGAGAACAATGTCCTTTAGACTGGTTCCTGACCCTGGTCTGTCTCTGTGTGAGAACAATGTCCTTTAGACTGGTTCCTGACCCTGGTCTGTCTCTGTGTGAGTTACAATGTCCTTTAGACTGGTTCCTGACCCTGGTCTGTCTCTGTGTGAGAACAATGTCCTTTAAACTGGTTCCTGACCCTCGTCTGTTTCTGTGTGAGATACAATGTCCTTTAGACTGGTTCCTGACCCTGGTCTGTCTCTGTGTGAGATACAATGTCCTTTAGACTGGTTCCTGACCCTGGTCTGTCTCTGTGTGAGATACAATGGCCTTTCGATTGGTTCCTGACCCTGGTCTGTCTCTTTGTGAAAACAATGTCCTTTAGACTGGTTCCTGACCCTCGTCTGTTTCTGTGTGAGATACAATGTCCTTTAGACTGGTTCCTGACCCTGGTCTGTCTCTGTGTGAGATACAATGTCCTTTAGACTGGTTCCTGACCCTGGTCTGTCTCTGTGTGAGATACAATGGCCTTTCGATTGGTTCCTTACCCTGGTCTGTCTCTTTGTGAAAACAATGTCCTTTAGACTGGTTCCTGACCCTGGTCTGTCTCTGTGTGAGATACAATGTCCTTTAGACTGGTTCCTGACCCTGGTCTGTCTCTGTGTGAGATACAATGTCCTTTAGACTGGTTCCTGACCCTCGTCTGTTTCTGTGTGAGATACAATGTGCTTTAGAATTGTGCCTGACCCTGGTCTCTCTCTGTGTGAGTTACAATGTCCTTTAGACTGGTTCCTGACCCTGGTCTGTCTCTGTGTGAGATACAATGTCCTTTAGACTGGTTCCTGACCCTCGTCTGTTTCTGTGTGAGATACAATGTGCTTTAGACTGGTTCCTGACCCTGGTCTGTCTCTGTGTGAGATATAATGTCCTTTAGACTGGTTCCTGACCCTGGTCTGTCTCTGTGTGAGATACAATGTCCTTTAGACTGGTTCCTGACCCTGGTCTGTCTCTGTGTGAGATACAATGTCCTTTAGACTGGTTCCTGACCCTGGTCTGTCTCTGTGTGAGATACAATGTCCTTTAGACTGGTTCCTGACCCTGGTCTGTCTCTGTGTGAGAACAATGTCCTTTAGACTGGTTCCTGACCCTGGTCTGTCTCTGTGTGCGAACAATGTCCTTTAGACTGGTTCCTGACCCTGGTCTGTCTCTGTGTGAGTTACAATGTCCTTTAGACTGGTTCCTGACCCTGGTCTGTCTCTGTATGAGAACAATGTCCTTTAGACTGGTTCCTGACCCTGGTCAGTCTCTGTGTGAGAACAATGTCCTTTAGACTGGTTCCTGACCCTGGTCTGTCTCTGTGTGAGATACAATGTCCTTTAGACTGGTTCCTGACCCTGGTCTGTCTCTGTGTGAGATACAATGTCCTTTAGACTGGTTCCTGACCCTGGTCTGTCTCTGTGTGAGATACAATGTCCTTTAGACTGGTTCCTGACCCTGGTCTGTCTCTGTGTGAGATACAATGTCCTTTAGACTGGTTCCTGACCCTGGTCTGTCTCTGTGTGAGATACAATGTCCTTTAGACTGGTTCCTGACCCTGGTCTGTCACTGTGTGAGATACAATGTCCTTTAGACTGGTTCCTGACCCTCGTCTGTTTCTGTGTGAGATACAATGTCCTTTAGACTGGTTCCTGATCCTGGTCTGTCTCTGTGTGAGAACAATTTCCTTTAGACTGGTTCCTGACCCTGGTCTGTCTCTGTGTGAGAACAATGTCCTTTAGACTGGTTCCTGACCCTGGTCTGTCTCTGTGTGAGAACAATGTCCTTTAGACTGGTTCCTGACCCTGGTCTGTCTCTGTGTGAGTTACAATGTCCTTTAGACTGGTTCCTGACCCTGGTCTGTCTCTGTGTGAGATACAATGTCCTTTAGACTGGTTCCTGACCCTGGTCTGTCTCTGTGTGAGTTACAATGTCCTTTAGACTGGTTCCTGACCCTCGTCTGTTTCTGTGTGAGAACAATGTCCTTTAGACTGGTTCCTGACCCTGGTCTGTCTCTGTGTGAGATACAATGTCCTTTAGACTGGTTCCTGACCCTGGTCTGTCTCTGTGTGAAAACAATGTCCTTTAGACTGGTTCCTGACCCTGGTCTGTCTCTGTGTGAGATACAATGTCCTTTAGACTGGTTCCTGACCCTGGTCTGTCTCTGTGTGAGATACAATGTCCTTTAGACTGGTTCCTGACCCTGGTCTGTCTCTGTGTGAGATACAATGTCCTTTAGACTGGTTCCTGACCCTGGTCTGTCTCTGTGTGAAAACAATGTCCTTTCGACTGGTTCCTGACCCTGGTCTGTCTCTGTGTGAGATACAATGTCCTTTAGACTGGTTCCTGACCCTGGTCTGTCTCTGTGTGAGATACAATGTCCTTTAGACTGGTTCCTGACCCTGGTCTGTCTCTGTGTGAGATACAATGTCCTTTAGACTGGTTCCTGACCCTGGTCTGTCTCTGTGTGAGAACAATGTCCTTTAGACTGGTTCCTGACCCTCGTCTGTTTCTGTGTGAGATACAATGTCCTTTAGACTGGTTCCTGACCCTGGTCTGTCTCTGTGTGAGATACAATGTCCTTTAGACTGGTTCCTGACCCTGGTCTGTCTCTGTGTGAGATACAATGGCCTTTCGATTGGTTCCTGACCCTGGTCTGTCTCTTTGTGAAAACAATGTCCTTTAGACTGGTTCCTGACCCTGGTCTGTCTCTGTGTGAGAACAATGTCCTTTAGACTGGTTCCTGACCCTGGTCTGTCTCTGTGTGAGATACAATGGCCTTTCGATTGGTTCCTGACCCTGATCTGTTTCTGTGTGAGATACAATGTGCTTTAAACTGGTTCCTGACACTGGTCGTCTCTGTGTGAGATACAATGTCCTTTAGACTGGTTCCTGACCCTGGTCAGCCTCTGTGTGAGAACAATGTCCTTTTGACCTGTGCCTGACCCTGGTATGTCTCTGTGTGAGATACAATGTCCTTGAGACTGGTTCCTGACCCTGGTCTGTCCCTGTGTGAGAACAATGTCCTTTAGACTGGTTCCTGATCCTGGTCAGTCTCTGTGTGAGATACAATGTCCTTTAGACTGGTTCCTGACCCTGGTCCATCTCTATGTGAGATACAATGTCCTTTAGACAGGTTCCTGACCCTGGTCTGTCTCTGTGTGAAAACAATGTCCTTTAGACTGGTTCCTGACCCTGGTCTGTCTCTGTGTGAGATACAATGTCCTTTAGACTGGTTCCTGACCCTGGTCTGTCTCTGTGTGAGAACAATGTCCTTTAGACCGGTTCCTGACCCTGATCTGTCTCTGTGTGAGAACAATGTCCTTTAAACTGGTTCCTGACCCTGGTCTGTCTCTGTGTGAGAACAATGTCTTTTCGACTGGTTCCTGACCCTGGTCTGTCTCTGTGTGAGAACAATGTCCTTTAGACTGGTTCCTGATCCTGGTCTGTCTCTGTGTGAGATACAATGTCCTTTAGACTGGTTCCTGACCCTGGTCTGTCTCTGTGTGAGAACAATGTCTTTTCGACTGGTTCCTGAACCTGGTCTGTCTCTGTGTGAGAACAATGTCCTTTAGACTGGTTCCTGACCCTGGTCTGTTTCTGTGTGAGATACAATGTGCTTTAGAATTGTGCCTGACCCTGGTCTCTCTCTGTGTGAGTTACAATGTCCTTTAGACTGGTTCCTGACCCTGGTCTGTCTCTGTATGAGAACAATGTCCTTTAGACTGGTTCCTGACCCTGGTCTGTCACTGTGTGAGATACAATGTCCTTTAGACTGGTTCCTGATCCTGGTCTGTCTCTGTGTGAGAACAATGTCCTTTAGACTGGTTCCTGACCCTGGTCTGTCTCTGTGTGAGAACAATGTCCTTTAGACTGGTTCCTGACCCTGGTCTGTCTCTGTGTGCGAACAATGTCCTTTAGACTGGTTCCTGACCCTGGTCTGTCTCTGTGTGAGTTACAATGTCCTTTAGACTGGTTCCTGACCCTGGTCTGTCTCTGTATGAGAACAATGTCCTTTAGACTGGTTCCTGACCCTGGTCTGTCTCTGTGTGAGAACAATGTCCTTTAAACTGGTTCCTGACCCTGGTCTGTCTCTGTGTGAGAACAATGTCCTTTAGACTGGTTCCTGACCCTGGTCTGTTTCTGTGTGAGAACAATGTCCTTTAAACTGGTTCCTGACCCTGGTCTGTCTCTGTATGAGAACAATGTCCTTTAGACTGGTTCCTGACCCTGGTCTGTCTCTGTGTGAGAACAATGTCCTTTAAACTGGTTCCTGACCCTGGTCTGTCTCTGTGTGAGAACAATGTCCTTTAGACTGGTTCCTGACCCTGGTCTGTTTCTGTGTGAGAACAATGTCCTTTAGACTGGTTCCTGATCCTGGTCTGTCTCTGTGTGAGAACAATGTCTTTTCGACTGGTTCCTGAACCTGGTCTGTCTCTGTGTGAGAACAATGTCCTTTAGACTGGTTCCTGATCCTGGTCTGTCTCTGTGTGAGATACAATGTCCTTTAGACTGGTTCCTGACCCTGGTCTGTTTCTGTGTGAGATACAATGTGCTTTAGAATTGTGCCTGACCCTGGTCTCTCTCTGTGTGAGTTACAATGTCCTTTAGACTGGTTCCTGACCCTGGTCTGTCTCTGTATGAGAACAATGTCCTTTAGACTGGTTCCTGACCCTGGTCTGTCACTGTGTGAGATACAATGTCCTTTAGACTGGTTCCTGATCCTGGTCTGTCTCTGTGTGAGAACAATGTCCTTTAGACTGGTTCCTGACCCTGGTCTGTCTCTGTGTGAGAACAATGTCCTTTAGACTGGTTCCTGACCCTGGTCTGTCTCTGTGTGAGAACAATGTCCTTTAGACTGGTTCCTGACCCTGGTCTGTCTCTGTGTGAGTTACAATGTCCTTTAGACTGGTTCCTGACCCTGGTCTGTCTCTGTGTGAGAACAATGTCCTTTAAACTGGTTCCTGACCCTCGTCTGTTTCTGTGTGAGATACAATGTCCTTTAGACTGGTTCCTGACCCTGGTCTGTCTCTGTGTGAGAACAATGTCCTTTAGACTGGTTCCTGACCCTGGTCTGTCTCTGTGTGAGATACAATGTCCTTTAGACTGGTTCCTGACCCTGGTCTGTCACTGTGTGAGATACAATGTGCTTTAGACTGGTTCCTGACCCTGGTCTGTCTCTGTGTGAGATACAATGTCCTTTAGACTGGTTCCTGACCCTGGTCTGTCTCTGTGTGAGTTACAATGTCCTTTAGACTGGTTCCTGACCCTCGACTGTTTCTGTGTGAGAACAATGTCCTTTAGACTGGTTCCTGACCCTGGTCTGTCTCTGTGTGAGATACAATGTCCTTTAGACTGGTTCCTGACCCTGGTCTGTCTCTGTGTGAAAACAATGTCCTTTAGACTGGTTCCTGACCCTGGTCTGTCTCTGTGTGAGATACAATGTCCTTTAGACTGGTTCCTGACCCTGGTCTGTCTCTGTGTGAGATACAATGTCCTTTAGACTGGTTCCTGACCCTGGTCTGTCTCTGTGTGAGATACAATGTCCTTTAGACTGGTTCCTGACCCTGGTCTGTCTCTGTGTGAAAACAATGTCCTTTCGACTGGTTCCTGACCCTGGTCTGTCTCTGTGTGAGATACAATGTCCTTTAGACTGGTTCCTGACCCTCGTCTGTCTCTGTGTGAGAACAATGTCCTTTAGACTGGTTCCTGACCCTGGTCTGTCTCTGTGTGCGAACAATGTCCTTTAGACTGGTTCCTGACCCTGGTCTGTCTCTGTGTGAGTTACAATGTCCTTTAGACTGGTTCCTGACCCTGGTCTGTCTCTGTATGAGAACAATGTCCTTTAGACTGGTTCCTGACCCTGGTCTGTCTCTGTGTGAGAACAATGTCCTTTAAACTGGTTCCTGACCCTGGTCTGTCTCTGTGTGAGAACAATGTCTTTTCGACTGGTTCCTGACCCTGGTCTGTCTCTGTGTGAGAACAATGTCCTTTAGACTGGTTCCTGATCCTGGTCTGTCTCTGTGTGAGATACAATGTCCTTTAGACTGGTTCCTGACCCTAGTCTGTCTCTGTGTGAGATACAATGTCCTTTAGACTGGTTCCTGACCCTGGTCTGTCTCTGTGTGAGAACAATGTCCTTTAGACCGGTTCCTGACCCTGATCTGTCTCTGTGTGAGAACAATGTCCTTTAAACTGGTTCCTGACCCTGGTCTGTCTCTGTGTGAGAACAATGTCTTTTCGACTGGTTCCTGACCCTGGTCTGTCTCTGTGTGAGAACAATGTCCTTTAGACTGGTTCCTGATCCTGGTCTGTCTCTGTGTGAGATACAATGTCCTTTAGACTGGTTCCTGACCCTGGTCTGTCTCTGTGTGAGAACAATGTCTTTTCGACTGGTTCCTGAACCTGGTCTGTCTCTGTGTGAGAACAATGTCCTTTAGACTGGTTCCTGATCCTGGTCTGTCTCTGTGTGAGATACAATGTCCTTTAGACTGGTTCCTGACCCTGGTCTGTTTCTGTGTGAGATACAATGTGCTTTAGAATTGTGCCTGACCCTGGTCTCTCTCTGTGTGAGTTACAATGTCCTTTAGACTGGTTCCTGACCCTGGTCTGTCTCTGTATGAGAACAATGTCCTTTAGACTGGTTCCTGACCCTGGTCTGTCACTGTGTGAGATACAATGTCCTTTAGACTGGTTCCTGATCCTGGTCTGTCTCTGTGTGAGAACAATGTCCTTTAGACTGGTTCCTGACCCTGGTCTGTCTCTGTGTGAGAACAATGTCCTTTAGACTGGTTCCTGACCCTGGTCTGTCTCTGTGTGCGAACAATGTCCTTTAGACTGGTTCCTGACCCTGGTCTGTCTCTGTGTGAGTTACAATGTCCTTTAGACTGGTTCCTGACCCTGGTCTGTCTCTGTATGAGAACAATGTCCTTTAGACTGGTTCCTGACCCTGGTCTGTCTCTTTGTGAGAACAATGTCCTTTAAACTGGTTCCTGACCCTGGTCTGTCTCTGTGTGAGAACAATGTCCTTTAGACTGGTTCCTGACCCTGGTCTGTTTCTGTGTGAGAACAATGTCCTTTAAACTGGTTCCTGACCCTGGTCTGTCTCTGTATGAGAACAATGTCCTTTAGACTGGTTCCTGACCCTGGTCTGTCTCTGTGTGAGAACAATGTCCTTTAAACTGGTCCTGACCCTGGTCTGTCTCTGTGTGAGAACAATGTCCTTTAGACTGGTTCCTGACCCTGGTCTGTTTCTGTGTGAGAACAATGTCCTTTAGACTGGTTCCTGATCCTGGTCTGTCTCTGTGTGAGATACAATGTCCTTTAGACTGGTTCCTGACCCTGGTCTGTCTCTGTGTGAGAACAATGTCTTTTCGACTGGTTCCTGAACCTGGTCTGTCTCTGTGTGAGAACAATGTCCTTTAGACTGGTTCCTGACCCTGGTCTGTCACTGTGTGAGATACAATGTCCTTTAGACTGGTTCCTGACCCTGGTCTGTCTCTGTGTGAGAACAATGTCCTTTAGACTGGTTCCTGACCCTGGTCTGTCTCTGTGTGAGATACAATGTCCTTTAGACTGGTTCCTGACCCTGGTCTGTCTCTGTGTGAGATACAATGTCCTTTAGACCGGTTCCTGACCCTGGTCTGTCTCTGTGTGAGTTACAATGTCCTTTAGACTGGTTCCTGACCCTGGTCTGTCTCTGTGTGAGATACAATGTCCTTTAGACTGGTTCCTGACCCTCGTCTGTTTCTGTGTGAGAACAATGTCCTTTAGACTGGTTCCTGACCCTGGTCTGTCTCTGTGTGAGATACAATGTCCTTTAGACTGGTTCCTGACCCTGGTCTGTCTCTGTGTGAAAACAATGTCCTTTAGACTGGTTCCTGACCCTGGTCTGTCTCTGTGTGAGATACAATGTCCTTTAGACTGGTTCCTGACCCTGGTCTGTCTCTGTGTGAGATACAATGTCCTTTAGACTGGTTCCTGACCCTGGTCTGTCTCTGTGTGAGATACAATGTCCTTTAGACTGGTTCCTGACCCTGGTCTGTCTCTGTGTGAAAACAATGTCCTTTCGACTGGTTCCTGACCCTGGTCTGTCTCTGTGTGAGATACAATGTCCTTTAGACTGGTTCCTGACCCTGGTCTGTCTCTGTGTGAGATACAATGTCCTTTAGACTGGTTCCTGACCCTGGTCTGTCTCTGTGTGAGATACAATGTCCTTTAGACTGGTTCCTGACCCTGGTCTGTCTCTGTGTGAGAACAATGTCCTTTAGACTGGTTCCTGACCCTCGTCTGTTTCTGTGTGAGATACAATGTCCTTTAGACTGGTTCCTGACCCTGGTCTGTCTCTGTGTGAGATACAATGTCCTTTAGACTGGTTCCTGACCCTGGTCTGTCTCTGTGTGAGATACAATGGCCTTTCGATTGGTTCCTGACCCTGGTCTGTCTCTTTGTGAAAACAATGTCCTTTAGACTGGTTCCTGACCCTGGTCTGTCTCTGTGTGAGAACAATGTCCTTTAGACTGGTTCCTGACCCTGGTCTGTCTCTGTGTGAGATACAATGGCCTTTCGATTGGTTCCTGACCCTGATCTGTTTCTGTGTGAGATACAATGTGCTTTTGACTGGTTCCTGACACTGGTCGTCTCTGTGTGAGATACAATGTGCTTTAGACTTGTGCCTGACACTGGTCTGTCTCTGTGTGAGAACAATGTCCATTAGACTGTTTCCTGACCCTGATCTGTCTCTGTGTGAGATAGAATGTCCTTTAGACTGGTTCCTGTCCCTGGTCTCTCTCTCTGTGCGAGACAATGGCCTTTAGACAGGTTCCTGACCCTGGTCTGTCTCTGTGTGAGATACAATGTCCTTTAGACTGGTTCCTGACCCTGGTCAGCCTCTGTGTGAGAACAATGTCCTTTAGACAGGTTCCTGACCCTGGTCTGTCTCTGTGTGAGATACAATGTGCTTTAGACTGGTTCCTGACCCTGGTCTGTCTCTGTGTGAGAACAATGTCCTTTAGACTGGTTCCTGACCCTGGTCTGTCTCTGTGTGAGATACAATGTCCTTTAGACAGGTTCCTGACCCTGGTCTGTCTCTGTGTGAGATACAATGTCCTTTAGACTGGTTCCTGACCCTGGTCAGCCTCTGTGTGAGAACAATGTCCTTTAGACAGGTTCCTGACCCTGGTCTGTCTCTGTGTGAGATACAATGTGCTTTAGACTGGTTCCTGACCCTGGTCTGTCTCTGTGTGAGAACAATGTCCTTTAGACTGGTTCCTGACCCTGGTCTGTCTCTGTGTGAGATACAATGTCCTTTAGACTGGTTCCTGACCCTGGTCTGTCTCTGTGTGAGAACAATGTCCTTGAGACTGGTTCCTGACCCTGGTCTGTCCCTGTGTGAGAACAATGTCCTTTAGACTGGTTCCTGATCCTGGTCAGTCTCTGTGTGAGATACAATGTCCTTTAGACTGGTTCCTGACCCTGGTCCATCTCTATGTGAGATACAATGTCCTTTAGACAGGTTCCTGACCCTGGTCTGTCTCTGTGTGAGAACAATGTCTTTTCGACTGGTTCCTGACCCTGGTCTGTCTCTGTGTGAGAACAATGTCCTTTAGACTGGTTCCTGATCCTGGTCTGTCTCTGTGTGAGATACAATGTCCTTTAGACTGGTTCCTGACCCTGGTCTGTCTCTGTGTGAGAACAATGTCTTTTCGACTGGTTCCTGACCCTGGTCTGTCTCTGTGTGAGAACAATGTCCTTTAGACTGGTTCCTGATCCTGGTCTGTCTCTGTGTGAGATACAATGTCCTTTAGACTGGTTCCTGACCCTGGTCTGTTTCTGTGTGAGATACAATGTGCTTTAGAATTGTGCCTGACCCTGGTCTCTCTCTGTGTGAGTTACAATGTCCTTTAGACTGGTTCCTGACCCTGGTCTGTCTCTGTATGAGAACAATGTCCTTTAGACTGGTTCCTGACCCTGGTCTGTCTCTGTATGAGAACAATGTCCTTTAGACTGGTTCCTGACCCTGGTCTGTCTCTGTGTGAGAACAATGTCCTTTAAACTGGTTCCTGACCCTGGTCTGTCTCTGTGTGAGTTACAATGTCCTTTAGACTGGTTCCTGACCCTGGTCTGTCTCTGTATGAGAACAATGTCCTTTAGACTGGTTCCTGACCCTGGTCTGTCTCTGTGTGAGAACAATGTCCTTTAAACTGGTTCCTGACCCTGGTCTGTCTCTGTGTGAGAACAATGTCCTTGAGACTGGTTCCTGACCCTGGTCTGTCTCTGTGTGAGAACAATATCCTTTAGACTGGTTCCTGACCCTCGTCTGTTTCTGTGTGAGATACAATGTCCTTTAGACTGGTTCCTGACCCTGGTCTGTCTCTGTGTGAGATACAATGTCCTTTAGACTGGTTCCTGACCCTGGTCTGTCTCTGTGTGAGATACAATGTCCTTTAGACTGGTTCCTGACCCTGGTCTGTCTCTGTGTGAGATACAATGGCCTTTCGATTGGTTCCTGACCCTGGTCTGTTTCTGTGTGAGAACAATGTGCTTTAGACCGGTTCCTGACCCTGGTCTGTCTCTGTGTGAGAACAATGTGCTTTAGACCGGTTCCTGACCCTGGTCTGTCTCTGTGTGAGAACAATGTCCTTTAGACTGGTTCCTGACCCTGGTCTGTCTCTGTGTGAAAACAATGTCCTTTAGACCGGTTCCTGACCCTGGTCTGTCTCTGTGTGAGAACAATGTCCTTTAGACTGGTTCCTGACCCTGGTCAGCCTCTGTGTGAGAACAATGTCCTTTAGACCGGTTCCTGACCCTGGTCTGTCTCTGTGTGAGATACAATGTCCTTTAGACTGGTTCCTGACCCTGGTCTGTCTCTGTGTGAGATACAATGTCCTTTAGACCGGTTCCTGACCCTGGTCTGTCTCTGTGTGAGATACAATGTCCTTTAGACTGGTTCCTGTCCCTGGTCTCTCTCTCTGTGCGAGACAATGGCCTTTAGACTGGTTCCTGACCCTGGTCTGTCTCTGTGTGAGATACAATGTCCTTTAGACTGGTTCCTGTCCCTGGTCTCTCTCTCTGTGCGAGACAATGGCCTTTAGACTGGTTCCTGACCCTGGTCTGTCTCTGTGTGAGAACAATGTCCTTTTGACCGGTTCCTGACCCTGGTCTGTCTCTGTGTGAGATACAATGTCCTTTAGACTGGTTCCTGACCCTGGTCAGCCTCTGTGTGAGAACAATGTCCTTTTGACCGGTTCCTGACCCTGGTATGTCTCTGTGTGAGATACAATGTCCTTGAGACTGGTTCCTGACCCTGGTCTGTCCCTGTGTGAGAACAATGTCCTTTAGACTGGTTCCTGATCCTGGTCAGTCTCTGTGTGAGATACAATGTCCTTTAGACTGGTTCCTGACCCTGGTCCATCTCTATGTGAGATACAATGTCCTTTAGACAGGTTCCTGACCCTGGTCTGTCTCTGTGTGAAAACAATGTCCTTTCGACTGGTTCCTGACCCTGGTCTGTCTCTGTGTGAGATACAATGTCCTTTAGACTGGTTCCTGACCCTGGTCCATCTCTATGTGAGATACAATGTCCTTTAGACTGGTTCCTGACCCTGGTCTGTCTCTGTGTGAGATACAATGTCCTTTAGACTGGTTCCTGACCCTGGTCCATCTCTATGTGAGATACAATGTCCTTTAGACTGGTTCCTGACCTTGATCTGTCTCTGTGTGAGAACAATGTCCTTTAAACTGGTTCCTGACCCTGGTCTGTCTCTGTGTGAGAACAATGTCTTTTCGACTGGTTCCTGACCCTGGTCTGTCTCTGTGTGAGAACAATGTCCTTTAGACTGGTTCCTGATCCTGGTCTGTCTCTGTGTGAGATACAATGTCCTTTAGACTGGTTCCTGACCCTGGTCTGTCTCTGTGTGAGAACAATGTCTTTTCGACTGGTTCCTGACCCTGGTCTGTCTCTGTGTGAGAACAATGTCCTTTAGACTGGTTCCTGATCCTGGTCTGTCTCTGTGTGAGATACAATGTCCTTTAGACTGGTTCCTGACCCTGGTCTGTTTCTGTGTGAGATACAATGTGCTTTAGAATTGTGCCTGACCCTGGTCTCTCTCTGTGTGAGTTACAATGTCCTTTAGACTGGTTCCTGACCCTGGTCTGTCTCTGTATGAGAACAATGTCCTTTAGACTGGTTCCTGACCCTGGTCTGTCACTGTGTGAGATACAATGTCCTTTAGACTGGTTCCTGATCCTGGTCTGTCTCTGTGTGAGAACAATGTCCTTTAGACTGGTTCCTGACCCTGGTCTGTCTCTGTGTGAGAACAATGTCCTTTAGACTGGTTCCTGACCCTGGTCTGTCTCTGTGTGCGAACAATGTCCTTTAGACTGGTTCCTGACCCTGATCTGTCTCTGTGTGAGAACAATGTCCTTTAGACAGGTTCCTGACCCTGGTCTGTCTCTGTGTGAGATACAATGTCCTTTAGACTGGTTCCTGACCCTGGTCTGTCTCTGTGTGAGATACAATGTCCTTTAGACTGGTTCCTGACCCTGGTCTGTCTCTGTGTGAAAACAATGTCCTTTAGACTGGTTCCTGACCCTGGTCTGTCTCTGTGTGAGATACAATGTCCTTTAGACTGGTTCCTGACCCTGGTCTGTTTCTGTGTGAGATACAATGTCCTTTAGACTGGTTCCTGACCCTGGTCTGTCTCTGTGTGAGAACAATGTCCTTTCGACTGGTTCCTGACCCTGGTCTGTCTCTGTGTGAGAACAATGTCCTTTAGACTGGTTCCTGACCCTGGTCTGTCTCTGTGTGAGATACAATGTCCTTTAGACTGGTTCCTGATCCTGGTCTGTCTCTGTGTGAGAACAATTTCCTTTAGACTGGTTCCTGACCCTGGTCTGTCTCTGTGTGAGAACAATGTCCTTTAGACTGGTTCCTGACCCTGGTCTGTCTCTGTGTGAGTTACAATGTCCTTTAGACTGGTTCCTGACCCTGGTCTGTCTCTGTGTGAAAACAATGTCCTTTCGACTGGTTCCTGACCCTGGTCTGTCTCTGTGTGAGTTACAATGTCCTTTAGACTGGTTCCTGACCCTGGTCTGTCTCTGTGTGAGTTACAATGTCCTTTAGACTGGTTCCTGACCCTGGTCTGTCTCTGTGTGAGAACAATGTGCTTTAGACTGGTTCCTGACCCTGGTCTGTCTCTGTGTGAGATACAATGTGCTTTAGACTGGTTCCTGACCCTGGTCTGTCTCTGTGTGAGATACAATGTCCTTTAGACCGGTTCCTGACCATCGTCTGTTTCTGTGTGAGATACAATGTCCTTTAGACTGGTTCCTGACCCTGGTCTGTCTCTGTGTGAGAACAATGTCCTTTAGACCGGTTCCTGACCCTGGTCTATCTCTGTGTGAGATACAATGTCCTTTAGACTGGTTCCTGACCCTGGTCTGTCTCTGTGTGAAAACAATGTCCTTTCGACTGGTTCCTGACCCTGGTCTGTCTCTGTGTGAGATACAATGTCCTTTAGACTGGTTCCTGACCCTGGTCTGTCTCTGTGTGAGATACAATGGCCTTTCGATTGGTTCCTGACCCTGGTCTGTCTCTTTGTGAAAACAATGTCCTTTAGACTGGTTCCTGACCCTGGTCTGTCTCTGTGTGAGAACAATGTCCTTTAGACTGGTTCCTGACCCTGGTCTGTCTCTGTGTGAGATACAATGGCCTTTCGATTGGTTCCTGACCCTGATCTGTTTCTGTGTGAGAACAATGTCCTTTAGACTGGTTCCTGACCCTGGTCTGTCTCTGTGTGAGATACAATGTGCTTTAGACTGGTTCCTGACCCTGGTCTGTCTCTGTGTGAGAACAATGTGCTTCAGACTGGTTCCTGACCCTGGTCTGTCTCTGTGTGAGATACAATGTCCTTTAGACTGGTTCCTGACCCTGGTCTGTCACTGTGTGAGATACAATGTCCTTTAGACTGGTTCCTGACCCTGGTCTGTCTCTGTGTGAGATACAATGTCCTTTAGACTGGTTCCTGACCCTGGTCTGTCTCTTTGTGAAAACAATGTCCTTTAGACTGGTTCCTGACCCTGGTCTGTCGCTGTGTGAGATACAATGTCCTTTAGACTGGTTCCTGACTCTGGTCTGTCTCTGTGTGAGATACAATGTGCTTTAGACTGGTTCCTGACTCTGGTCTGTCTCTGTGTGAGCTACAATGTGCTTTAAACTGGTTCCTGACACTGGTCGTCTCTGTGTGAGATACAATGTCCTTTAGACTGGTTCCTGACCCTGGTCTGTCTCTGTGTGAGATACAATGTGCTTTAGACAGGTTCCTGACCCTGGTCTGTCTCTGTGTGAGATACAATGTGCTTTAGACTGGTTCCTGACCCTGGTCTGTCTCTGTGTGAGATACAATGTCCTTTAGACTGGTTCCTGACCCTGGTCTGTCTCTGTGTGAGATACAATGTGCTTTAGACAGGTTCCTGACCCTGGTCTGTCTCTGTGTGAGATACAATGTGCTTTAGACTGGTTCCTGACCCTGGTCTGTCTCTTTGTGAGATACAATGTCCTTTAGACCGGTTCCTAACTCTGGTCTCTCTCTGTGTGAGATACAATGTCCTTTAGACTGGTTCCTGACCCTGGTCTGTCTCTGTGTGAGATACAATGTGCTTTAAACTGGTTCCTGACACTGGTCGTCTCTGTGTGAGATACAATGTGCTTTAGACTGGTTCCTGACCCTGGTCTGTCTCTGTGTGAGAACAATGTCCTTTCGACAGGTTCCTGACCCTGGTCTGTCTCTGTGTGAGCTACAATGTCCTGAAGACTGGTTCCTGACCCTGGTCTGTCTCTGTGTGAGATACAATGTCCTTTAGACTGGTTCCTGACCCTGGTCTGTCTCTGTGTGAGATACAATGTCCTTTAGTCTGGTTCCTGACCCTGGTCTGTCTCTGTGTGAGCTACAATGTCCTTAAGACTGGTTCCTGACCCTGGTCTGTCACTGTGTGAGCTACAATGTCCTTAAGACTGGTTCCTGACCCTGGTCTGTCTCTGTGTGAGAACAATGTCCTTTAGACTGGTTCCTGACCCTGGTCTGTCACTGTGTGAGCTACAATGTCGTTAAGACTGGTTCCTGACCCTGGTCTGTCTCTGTGTGAGAACAATGTCCTTTAGACAGGTTCCTGACCCTGGTCTGTCTCTTTGTGAGAACAATGTCCTTTAGACTGGTTCCTGACCCTGGTCTGTCTCTGTGTGAGATACAATGTCCTTTAGACTGGTTCCTGACCCAGGTCTGTCTCTGCATGAGAACAATGTCCTTTAGACTGGTTTCTGACCCTCGTCTGTCTCTGTGTGAGATACAATGTCCTTTAGACTGGTTCCTGACCCTGGTATGTCTCTGTGTGAGAACAATGTCCTTTAGACTGGTTCCTGACACTGGTCGTCTCTGTGTGAGATACAATGTGCTTTAGACTGGTTCCTGACCCTGGTCTGTCTCTGTGTGAGAACAATGTCCTTTCGACAGGTTCCTGACCCTGGTCTGTCTCTTTGTGAGAACAATGTCCTTTAAACTGGTTCCTGACACTGGTCGTCTCTGTGTGAGATACAATGTGCTTTAGACTGGTTCCTGACCCTGGTCTGTCTCTGTGTGAGAACAATGTCCTTTCGACAGGTTCCTGACCCTGGTCTGTCTCTGTGTGAGCTACAATGTCCTGAAGACTGGTTCCTGACCCTGGTCTGTCTCTGTGTGAGCTACAATGTCCTTAAGACTGGTTCCTGACCCTGGTCTGTCACTGTGTGAGCTACAATGTCCTTAAGACTGGTTCCTGACCCTGGTCTGTCTCTGTGTGAGAACAATGTCCTTTAGACTGGTTCCTGACCCTGGTCTGTCACTGTGTGAGCTACAATGTCGTTAAGACTGGTTCCTGACCCTGGTCTGTCTCTGTGTGAGAACAATGTCCTTTAGACAGGTTCCTGACCCTGGTCTGTCTCTTTGTGAGAACAATGTCCTTTAGACTGGTTCCTGACCCTGGTCCGTCTCTGTGTGAGATACAATGTCGTTTAGACCGGTTCCTGACCCTGGTCTGTCTCTGTGTGAGATACAATGTCCTTTAGACAGGTTCCTGACCCTGGTCCGTCTCTGTGTGAGAACAATGTCCTTTAGACTGGTTCCTGACCCTGGTCCGTCTCTGTGTGAGATACTATGTCCTTTAGACAGGTTCCTGACCCTGGTCTGTCTCTGTGTGAGATACAATGTCCTTTAGACAGGTTCCTGACCCTGGTCTGTCTCTGTGTGAGATACAATGTCCTTTAGACAGGTTCCTGACCCTGGTCCGTCTCTGTGTGAGAACAATGTCCTTTAGACTGGTTCCTGACCCTGGTCCGTCTCTTTGTGAGTACAATGTCCTTTAGACTGGTTCCTGACCCTGGTCTGTCTCTGTGTGAGATACAATGTCCTTTAGACTGGTTCCTGACCCTGGTCTCTCTCTGTGTCTGAAACAATGTCCTTTAGACTGGTTCCTGACTCTGGTCTGTCTCTGTGTGAGATACAATGTCCTTTAGACTGGTTCCTGTCCCTGGTCTCTCTCTGTGTGAGATACAATGTCCTTTAGACTGGTTCCTGACCCTGGTCTGTCTCTGTGTGAGATGCAATGTCCTTTAGACTGGTTCCTGTCCCTGGTCTCTCTCTGTGTGCGAGACAATGTCCTTTAGACTGGTTCCTGACCCTGGTCTGTTTCTGTGTGAGAGACAATGTGCTTTAAACTGGTTCCTGACCCTGGTCGTCTCTGTGTGAGATACAATGTGCTTTAGAATTGTGCCTGACCCTGGTCTGTCTCTGTGTGAGTTACAATGTCCTTTAGACTGGTTCCTGACCCTGGTCTGTCTCTGTGTGAGCTACAATGTCCTTAAGACTGGTTCCTGACCCTGGTCTGTCACTGTGTGAGCTACAATGTCCTTAAGACTGGTTCCTGACCCTGGTCTGTCTCTGTGTGAGAACAATGTCCTTTAGACTGGTTCCTGACCCTGGTCTGTCACTGTGTGAGCTACAATGTCGTTAAGACTGGTTCCTGACCCTGGTCTGTCTCTGTGTGAGAACAATGTCCTTTAGACAGGTTCCTGACCCTGGTCTGTCTCTTTGTGAGAACAATGTCCTTTAGACTGGTTCCTGACCCTGGTCTGTCTCTGTGTGAGATACAATGTCCTTTAGACTGGTTCCTGACCCAGGTCTGTCTCTGCATGAGAACAATGTCCTTTAGACTGGTTTCTGACCCTCGTCTGTCTCTGTGTGAGATACAATGTGCTTTAGACTGGTTCCTGACCCTGGTATGTCTCTGTGTGAGAACAATGTCCTTTAGACTGGTTCCTGACACTGGTCGTCTCTGTGTGAGATACAATGTGCTTTAGACTGGTTCCTGACCCTGGTCTGTCTCTGTGTGAGAACAATGTCCTTTCGACAGGTTCCTGACCCTGGTCTGTCTCTTTGTGAGAACAATGTCCTTTAAACTGGTTCCTGACACTGGTCGTCTCTGTGTGAGATACAATGTGCTTTAGACTGGTTCCTGACCCTGGTCTGTCTCTGTGTGAGAACAATGTCCTTTCGACAGGTTCCTGACCCTGGTCTGTCTCTGTGTGAGCTACAATGTCCTGAAGACTGGTTCCTGACCCTGGTCTGTCTCTGTGTGAGCTACAATGTCCTTAAGACTGGTTCCTGACCCTGGTCTGTCACTGTGTGAGCTACAATGTCCTTAAGACTGGTTCCTGACCCTGGTCTGTCTCTGTGTGAGAACAATGTCCTTTAGACTGGTTCCTGACCCTGGTCTGTCACTGTGTGAGCTACAATGTCGTTAAGACTGGTTCCTGACCCTGGTCTGTCTCTGTGTGAGAACAATGTCCTTTAGACAGGTTCCTGACCCTGGTCTGTCTCTTTGTGAGAACAATGTCCTTTAGACTGGTTCCTGACCCTGGTCCGTCTCTGTGTGAGATACAATGTCCTTTAGACCGGTTCCTGACCCTGGTCTGTCTCTGTGTGAGATACAATGTCCTTTAGACAGGTTCCTGACCCTGGTCCGTCTCTGTGTGAGAACAATGTCCTTTAGACTGGTTCCTGACCCTGGTCCGTCTCTGTGTGAGATACAATGTCCTTTAGACAGGTTCCTGACCCTGGTCTGTCTCTGTGTGAGATACAATGTCCTTTAGACAGGTTCCTGACCCTGGTCTGTCTCTGTGTGAGATACAATGTCCTTTAGACAGGTTCCTGACCCTGGTCCGTCTCTGTGTGAGAACAATGTCCTTTAGACTGGTTCCTGACCCTGGTCCGTCTCTTTGTGAGTACAATGTCCTTTAGACTGGTTCCTGACCCTGGTCTGTCTCTGTGTGAGATACAATGTCCTTTAGACTGGTTCCTGACCCTGGTCTCTCTCTGTGTCTGAAACAATGTCCTTTAGACTGGTTCCTGACTCTGGTCTGTCTCTGTGTGAGATACAATGTCCTGTAGACTGGTTCCTGTCCCTGGTCTCTCTCTGTGTGAGATACAATGTCCTTTAGACTGGTTCCTGACCCTGGTCTGTCTCTGTGTGAGATGCAATGTCCTTTAGACTGGTTCCTGTCCCTGGTCTCTCTCTGTGTGCGAGACAATGTCCTTTAGACTGGTTCCTGTCCCTGGTCTCTCTCTGTGTGAGATACAATGTCCTTTAGACTGGTTCCTGACCCTGGTCTGTTTCTGTGTGAGATACAATGTGCTTTAAACTGGTTCCTGACACTGGTCGTCTCTGTGTGAGATACAATGTGCTTTAGAATTGTGCCTGACCCTGGTCTGTCTCTGTGTGAGTTACAATGTCCTTTAGACTGGTTCCTGACCCTGGTCTGTCTCTGTGTGAGATGCAATGTCCTTTAGTCTGGTTCCTGACCCTGGTCTCTCTCTGTGTGAGATACAATGTCCTTTAGACTGGTTCCTGACCCTGGTCTCTCTCTGTGTGAGATACAATGTCCTTTAGACTGGTTCCTGACCCTGGTCTGTCCCTGTGTGAGATACAATGGCCTTTAGATTGGTTCCTGACCCAGGTCTGTCTCTGCATGAGAACAATGTCCTTTAGACTGGTTTCTGACCCTCGTCTGTCTCTGTGTGAGATACAATGTCCTTTAGACTGGTTCCTGACCCTGGTATGTCTCTGTGTGAGAACAATGTCCTTTAGACTGGTTCCTGACACTGGTCGTCTCTGTGTGAGATACAATGTGCTTTAGACTGGTTCCTGACCCTGGTCTGTCTCTGTGTGAGAACAATGTCCTTTCGACAGGTTCCTGACCCTGGTCTGTCTCTTTGTGAGAACAATGTCCTTTAAACTGGTTCCTGACACTGGTCGTCTCTGTGTGAGATACAATGTGCTTTAGACTGGATCCTGACCCTGGTCTGTCTCTGTGTGAGAACAATGTCCTTTCGACAGGTTCCTGACCCTGGTCTGTCTCTGTGTGAGCTACAATGTCCTGAAGACTGGTTCCTGACCCTGGTCTGTCTCTGTGTGAGCAACAATGTCCTTAAGACTGGTTCCTGACCCTGGTCTGTCACTGTGTGAGCTACAATGTCCTTAAGACTGGTTCCTGACCCTGGTCTGTCTCTGTGTGAGAACAATGTCCTTTAGACTGGTTCCTGACCCTGGTCTGTCACTGTGTGAGCTACAATGTCGTTAAGACTGGTTCCTGACCCTGGTCTGTCTCTGTGTGAGAACAATGTCCTTTAGACAGGTTCCTGACCCTGGTCTGTCTCTTTGTGAGAACAATGTCCTTTAGACTGGTTCCTGACCCTGGTCCGTCTCTGTGTGAGATACAATGTCCTTTAGACCGGTTCCTGACCCTGGTCTGTCTCTGTGTGAGATACAATGTCCTTTAGACAGGTTCCTGACCCTGGTCCGTCTCTGTGTGAGAACAATGTCCTTTAGACTGGTTCCTGACCCTGGTCCGTCTCTGTGTGAGATACAATGTCCTTTAGACAGGTTCCTGACCCTGGTCTGTCTCTGTGTGAGATACAATGTCCTTTAGACAGGTTCCTGACCCTGGTCTGTCTCTGTGTGAGATACAATGTCCTTTAGACAGGTTCCTGACCCTGGTCCGTCTCTGTGTGAGAACAATGTCCTTTAGACTGGTTCCTGACCCTGGTCCGTCTCTTTGTGAGTACAATGTCCTTTAGACTGGTTCCTGACCCTGGTCTCTCTCTGTGTCTGAAACAATGTCCTTTAGACTGGTTCCTGACTCTGGTCTGTCTCTGTGTGAGATACAATGTCCTTTAGACTGGTTCCTGTCCCTGGTCTCTCTCTGTGTGAGATACAATGTCCTTTAGACTGGTTCCTGACCCTGGTCTGTCTCTGTGTGAGATGCAATGTCCTTTAGACTGGTTCCTGTCCCTGGTCTCTCTCTGTGTGCGAGACAATGTCCTTTAGACTGGTTCCTGACCCTGGTCTGTTTCTGTGTGAGATACAATGTGCTTTAAACTGGTTCCTGACACTGGTCGTCTCTGTGTGAGATACAATGTGCTTTAGAATTGTGTCTGACCCTGGTCTGTCTCTGTGTGAGTTACAATGTCCTTTAGACTGGTTCCTGACCCTGGTCTGTCTCTGTGTGAGATGCAATGTCCTTTAGTCTGGTTCCTGACCCTGGTCTCTCTCTGTGTGAGATACAATGTCCTTTAGACTGGTTCCTGACCCTGGTCTCTCTCTGTGTGAGATACAATGTCCTTTAGACTGGTTCCTGACCCTGGTCTGTCCCTGTGTGAGATACAATGGCCTTTAGATTGGTTCCTGACCCTGGTCTGTCTCTGTGTGAGATACAATGTCCTTTGGACTGGTTCCTGACCCTGGTCTGTCTCTGTGTGAGATACAATGTCCTTTAGACTGGTTCCTGACCCTGGTCTGTCCCTGTGTGAGAACAATGGCCTTTAGATTGATTCCTGACCCTGGTCTGTCTCTGTGTGAGATACAATGTCCTTTAGACTGGTTCCTGACCCTGGTCTGTCTCTGTGTGAGATACAATGTGCTTTAGACAGGTTCCTGACCCTGGTCTGTCTCTGTGTGAGATACAATGTGCTTTAGACTTGTTCCTGACCCTGGTCTGTCTCTGTGTGAGATACAATGTCCTTTAGACTGGTTCCTGACCCTGGTCTGTCTCTGTGTGAGATACAATGTGCTTTAGACAGGTTCCTGACCCTGGTCTGTCTCTGTGTGAGATACAATGTGCTTTAGACTGGTTCCTGACCCTGGTCTGTCTCTTTGTGAGATACAATGTCCTTTAGACCGGTTCCTAACTCTGGTCTCTCTCTGTGTGAGATACAATGTCCTTTAGACTGGTTCCTGACCCTGGTCTGTCTCTGTGTGAGATACAATGTGCTTTAAACTGGTTCCTGACACTGGTCGTCTCTGTGTGAGATACAATGTGCTTTAGACTGGTTCCTGACCCTGGTCTGTCTCTGTGTGAGAACAATGTCCTTTCGACAGGTTCCTGACCCTGGTCTGTCTCTGTGTGAGCTACAATGTCCTGAAGACTGGTTCCTGACCCTGGTCTGTCTCTGTGTGAGATACAATGTCCTTTAGACTGGTTCCTGACCCTGGTCTGTCTCTGTGTGAGATACAATGTCCTTTAGTCTGGTTCCTGACCCTGGTCTGTCTCTGTGTGAGCTACAATGTCCTTAAGACTGGTTCCTGACCCTGGTCTGTCACTGTGTGAGCTACAATGTCGTTAAGACTGGTTCCTGACCCTGGTCTGTCTCTGTGTGAGATACAATGTCCTTTAGACAGGTTCCTGACCCTGGTCTGTCTCTGTGTGAGATACAATGTCCTTTAGACAGGTTCCTGACCCTGGTCTGTCTCTGTGTGAGATACAATGTCCTTTAGACAGGTTCCTGACCCTGGTCCGTCTCTGTGTGAGAACAATGTCCTTTAGACTGGTTCCTGACCCTGGTCCGTCTCTTTGTGAGTACAATGTCCTTTAGACTGGTTCCTGACCCTGGTCTGTCTCTGTGTGAGATACAATGTCCTTTAGACTGGTTCCTGACCCTGGTCTCTCTCTGTGTCTGAAGCAATGTCCTTTAGACTGGTTCCTGACTCTGGTCTGTCTCTGTGTGAGATACAATGTCCTGTAGACTGGTTCCTGTCCCTGGTCTCTCTCTGTGTGAGATACAATGTCCTTTAGACTGGTTCCTGACCCTGGTCTGTCTCTGTGTGAGATGCAATGTCCTTTAGACTGGTTCCTGTCCCTGGTCTCTCTCTGTGTGCGAGACAATGTCCTTTAGACTGGTTCCTGTCCCTGGTCTCTCTCTGTGTGAGATACAATGTCCTTTAGACTGGTTCCTGACCCTGGTCTGTTTCTGTGTGAGATACAATGTGCTTTAAACTGGTTCCTGACACTGGTCGTCTCTGTGTGAGATACAATGTGCTTTAGAATTGTGCCTGACCCTGGTCTGTCTCTGTGTGAGTTACAATGTCCTTTAGACTGGTTCCTGACCCTGGTCTGTCTCTGTGTGAGATGCAATGTCCTTTAGTCTGGTTCCTGACCCTGGTCTCTCTCTGTGTGAGATACAATGTCCTTTAGACTGGTTCCTGACCCTGGTCTCTCTCTGTGTGAGATACAATGTCCTTTAGACTGGTTCCTGACCCTGGTCTGTCCCTGTGTGAGATACAATGGCCTTTAGATTGGTTCCTGACCCAGGTCTGTCTCTGCATGAGAACAATGTCCTTTAGACTGGTTTCTGACCCTCGTCTGTCTCTGTGTGAGATACAATGTCCTTTAGACTGGTTCCTGACCCTGGTATGTCTCTGTGTGAGAACAATGTCCTTTAGACTGGTTCCTGACACTGGTCGTCTCTGTGTGAGATACAATGTGCTTTAGACTGGTTCCTGACCCTGGTCTGTCTCTGTGTGAGAACAATGTCCTTTCGACAGGTTCCTGACCCTGGTCTGTCTCTTTGTGAGAACAATGTCCTTTAAACTGGTTCCTGACACTGGTCGTCTCTGTGTGAGATACAATGTGCTTTAGACTGGATCCTGACCCTGGTCTGTCTCTGTGTGAGAACAATGTCCTTTCGACAGGTTCCTGACCCTGGTCTGTCTCTGTGTGAGCTACAATGTCCTGAAGACTGGTTCCTGACCCTGGTCTGTCTCTGTGTGAGCAACAATGTCCTTAAGACTGGTTCCTGACCCTGGTCTGTCACTGTGTGAGCTACAATGTCCTTAAGACTGGTTCCTGACCCTGGTCTGTCTCTGTGTGAGAACAATGTCCTTTAGACTGGTTCCTGACCCTGGTCTGTCACTGTGTGAGCTACAATGTCGTTAAGACTGGTTCCTGACCCTGGTCTGTCTCTGTGTGAGATACAATGTCCTTTAGACAGGTTCCTGACCCTGGTCCGTCTCTGTGTGAGAACAATGTCCTTTAGACAGGTTCCTGACCCTGGTCTGTCTCTTTGTGAGAACAATGTCCTTTAGACTGGTTCCTGACCCTGGTCCGTCTCTGTGTGAGATACAATGTCCTTTAGACCGGTTCCTGACCCTGGTCTGTCTCTGTGTGAGATACAATGTCCTTTAGACAGGTTCCTGACCCTGGTCCGTCTCTGTGTGAGAACAATGTCCTTTAGACTGGTTCCTGACCCTGGTCCGTCTCTGTGTGAGATACAATGTCCTTTAGACAGGTTCCTGACCCTGGTCTGTCTCTGTGTGAGATACAATGTCCTTTAGACAGGTTCCTGACCCTGGTCTGTCTCTGTGTGAGATACAATGTCCTTTAGACAGGTTCCTGACCCTGGTCCGTCTCGGTGTGAGAACAATGTCCTTTAGACTGGTTCCTGACCCTGGTCCGTCTCTTTGTGAGTACAATGTCCTTTAGACTGGTTCCTGACCCTGGTCTCTCTCTGTGTCTGAAACAATGTCCTTTAGACTGGTTCCTGACTCTGGTCTGTCTCTGTGTGAGATACAATGTCCTTTAGACTGGTTCCTGTCCCTGGTCTCTCTCTGTGTGAGATACAATGTCCTTTAGACTGGTTCCTGACCCTGGTCTGTCTCTGTGTGAGATGCAATGTCCTTTAGACTGGTTCCTGTCCCTGGTCTCTCTCTGTGTGCGAGACAATGTCCTTTAGACTGGTTCCTGACCCTGGTCTGTTTCTGTGTGAGATACAATGTGCTTTAAACTGGTTCCTGACACTGGTCGTCTCTGTGTGAGATACAATGTGCTTTAGAATTGTGTCTGACCCTGGTCTGTCTCTGTGTGAGTTACAATGTCCTTTAGACTGGTTCCTGACCCTGGTCTGTCTCTGTGTGAGATGCAATGTCCTTTAGTCTGGTTCCTGACCCTGGTCTCTCTCTGTGTGAGATACAATGTCCTTTAGACTGGTTCCTGACCCTGGTCTCTCTCTGTGTGAGATACAATGTCCTTTAGACTGGTTCCTGACCCTGGTCTGTCCCTGTGTGAGATACAATGGCCTTTAGATTGGTTCCTGACCCTGGTCTGTCTCTGTGTGAGATACAATGTCCTTTGGACTGGTTCCTGACCCTGGTCTGTCTCTGTGTGAGATACAATGTCCTTTAGACTGGTTCCTGACCCTGGTCTGTCCCTGTGTGAGAACAATGGCCTTTAGATTGATTCCTGACCCTGGTCTGTCTCTGTGTGAGATACAATGTCCTTTAGACTGGTTCCTGACCCTGGTCTGTCTCTGTGTGAGATACAATGTGCTTTAGACAGGTTCCTGACCCTGGTCTGTCTCTGTGTGAGATACAATGTGCTTTAGACTTGTTCCTGACCCTGGTCTGTCTCTGTGTGAGATACAATGTCCTTTAGACTGGTTCCTGACCCTGGTCTGTCTCTGTGTGAGATACAATGTGCTTTAGACAGGTTCCTGACCCTGGTCTGTCTCTGTGTGAGATACAATGTGCTTTAGACTGGTTCCTGACCCTGGTCTGTCTCTTTGTGAGATACAATGTCCTTTAGACCGGTTCCTAACTCTGGTCTCTCTCTGTGTGAGATACAATGTCCTTTAGACTGGTTCCTGACCCTGGTCTGTCTCTGTGTGAGATACAATGTGCTTTAAACTGGTTCCTGACACTGGTCGTCTCTGTGTGAGATACAATGTGCTTTAGACTGGTTCCTGACCCTGGTCTGTCTCTGTGTGAGAACAATGTCCTTTCGACAGGTTCCTGACCCTGGTCTGTCTCTGTGTGAGCTACAATGTCCTGAAGACTGGTTCCTGACCCTGGTCTGTCTCTGTGTGAGATACAATGTCCTTTAGACTGGTTCCTGACCCTGGTCTGTCTCTGTGTGAGATACAATGTCCTTTAGTCTGGTTCCTGACCCTGGTCTGTCTCTGTGTGAGCTACAATGTCCTTAAGACTGGTTCCTGACCCTGGTCTGTCACTGTGTGAGCTACAATGTCGTTAAGACTGGTTCCTGACCCTGGTCTGTCTCTGTGTGAGAACAATGTCCTTTAGACAGGTTCCTGACCCTGGTCTGTCTCTTTGTGAGAACAATGTCCTTTAGACTGGTTCCTGACCCTGGTCTGTCTCTGTGTGAGATACAATGTCCTTTAGACTGGTTCCTGACCCAGGTCTGTCTCTGCATGAGAACAATGTCCTTTAGACTGGTTTCTGACACTCGTCTGTCTCTGTGTGAGATACAATGTCCTTTAGACTGGTTCCTGACCCTGGTATGTCTCTGTGTGAGAACAATGTCCTTTAGACTGGTTCCTGACACTGGTCGTCTCTGTGTGAGATACAATGTGCTTTAGACTGGTTCCTGACCCTGGTCTGTCTCTGTGTGAGAACAATGTCCTTTCGACAGGTTCCTGACCCTGGTCTGTCTCTTTGTGAGAACAATGTCCTTTAAACTGGTTCCTGACACTGGTCGTCTCTGTGTGAGATACAATGTGCTTTAGACTGGTTCCTGACCCTGGTCTGTCTCTGTGTGAGAACAATGTCCTTTCGACAGGTTCCTGACCCTGGTCTGTCTCTGTGTGAGCTACAATGTCCTGAAGACTGGTTCCTGACCCTGGTCTGTCTCTGTGTGAGCTACAATGTCCTTAAGACTGGTTCCTGACCCTGGTCTGTCACTGTGTGAGCTACAATGTCCTTAAGACTGGTTCCTGACCCTGGTCTGTCTCTGTGTGAGAACAATGTCCTTTAGACTGGTTCCTGACCCTGGTCTGTCACTGTGTGAGCTACAATGTCGTTAAGACTGGTTCCTGACCCTGGTCTGTCTCTGTGTGAGAACAATGTCCTTTAGACAGGTTCCTGACCCTGGTCTGTCTCTTTGTGAGAACAATGTCCTTTAGACTGGTTCCTGACCCTGGTCCGTCTCTGTGTGAGATACAATGTCCTTTAGACAGGTTCCTGACCCTGGTCTGTCTCTGTGTGAGATACAATGTCCTTTAGACAGGTTCCTGACCCTGGTCTGTCTCTGTGTGAGATACAATGTCCTTTAGACAGGTTCCTGACCCTGGTCCGTCTCTGTGTGAGAACAATGTCCTTTAGACTGGTTCCTGACCCTGGTCTTTCTCTGTGTGAGATACAATGTCCTTTAGACAGGTTCCTGACCCTGGTCCGTCTCTGTGTGAGAACAATGTCCTTTAGACTGGTTCCTGACCCTGGTCCGTCTCTTTGTGAGTACAATGTCCTTTAGACTGGTTCCTGACCCTGGTCTGTCTCTGTGTGAGATACAATGTCCTTTAGACAGGTTCCTGACCCTGGTCCGTCTCTGTGTGAGATACAATGTCCTTTAGACAGGTTCCTGACCCTGGTCCGTCTCTGTGTGAGAACAATGTCCTTTAGACTGGTTCCTGACCCTGGTCCGTCTCTGTGTGAGATACAATGTCCTTTAGACAGGTTCCTGACCCTGGTCTGTCTCTGTGTGAGATACAATGTCCTTTAGACAGGTTCCTGACCCTGGTCTGTCTCTGTGTGAGATACAATGTCCTTTAGACAGGTTCCTGACCCTGGTCCGTCTCTGTGTGAGAACAATGTCCTTTAGACTGGTTCCTGACCCTGGTCTTTCTCTGTGTGAGATACAATGTCCTTTAGACAGGTTCCTGACCCTGGTCCGTCTCTGTGTGAGAACAATGTCCTTTAGACTGGTTCCTGACCCTGGTCCGTCTCTTTGTGAGTACAATGTCCTTTAGACTGGTTCCTGACCCTGGTCTGTCTCTGTGTGAGATACAATGTCCTTTAGACTGGTTCCTGACCCTGGTCTCTCTCTGTGTCTGAAACAATGTCCTTTAGACTGGTTCCTGACTCTGGTCTGTCTCTGTGTGAGATACAATGTCCTTTAGACTGGTTCCTGTCCCTGGTCTCTCTCTGTGTGAGATACAATGTCCTTTAGACTGGTTCCTGACCCTGGTCTGTCTCTGTGTGAGATGCAATGTCCTTTAGACTGGTTCCTGTCCCTGGTCTCTCTCTGTGTGCGAGACAATGTCCTTTAGACTGGTTCCTGACCCTGGTCTGTTTCTGTGTGAGATACAATGTGCTTTAAACTGGTTCCTGACACTGGTCGTCTCTGTGTGAGATACAATGTGCTTTAGAATTGTGCCTGACCCTGGTCTGTCTCTGTGTGAGTTACAATGTCCTTTAGACTGGTTCCTGACCCTGGTCTGTCTCTGTGTGAGCTACAATGTCCTTAAGACTGGTTCCTGACCCTGGTCTGTCACTGTGTGAGCTACAATGTCCTTAAGACTGGTTCCTGACCCTGGTCTGTCTCTGTGTGAGAACAATGTCCTTTAGACTGGTTCCTGACCCTGGTCTGTCACTGTGTGAGCTACAATGTCGTTAAGACTGGTTCCTGACCCTGGTCTGTCTCTGTGTGAGAACAATGTCCTTTAGACAGGTTCCTGACCCTGGTCTGTCTCTTTGTGAGAACAATGTCCTTTAGACTGGTTCCTGACCCTGGTCTGTCTCTGTGTGAGATACAATGTCCTTTAGACTGGTTCCTGACCCAGGTCTGTCTCTGCATGAGAACAATGTCCTTTAGACTGGTTTCTGACCCTCGTCTGTCTCTGTGTGAGATACAATGTCCTTTAGACTGGTTCCTGACCCTGGTATGTCTCTGTGTGAGAACAATGTCCTTTAGACTGGTTCCTGACACTGGTCGTCTCTGTGTGAGATACAATGTGCTTTAGACTGGTTCCTGACCCTGGTCTGTCTCTGTGTGAGAACAATGTCCTTTCGACAGGTTCCTGACCCTGGTCTGTCTCTTTGTGAGAACAATGTCCTTTAAACTGGTTCCTGACACTGGTCGTCTCTGTGTGAGATACAATGTGCTTTAGACTGGTTCCTGACCCTGGTCTGTCTCTGTGTGAGAACAATGTCCTTTCGACAGGTTCCTGACCCTGGTCTGTCTCTGTGTGAGCTACAATGTCCTGAAGACTGGTTCCTGACCCTGGTCTGTCTCTGTGTGAGCTACAATGTCCTTAAGACTGGTTCCTGACCCTGGTCTGTCACTGTGTGAGCTACAATGTCCTTAAGACTGGTTCCTGACCCTGGTCTGTCTCTGTGTGAGAACAATGTCCTTTAGACTGGTTCCTGACCCTGGTCTGTCACTGTGTGAGCTACAATGTCGTTAAGACTGGTTCCTGACCCTGGTCTGTCTCTGTGTGAGAACAATGTCCTTTAGACAGGTTCCTGACCCTGGTCTGTCTCTTTGTGAGAACAATGTCCTTTAGACTGGTTCCTGACCCTGGTCCGTCTCTGTGTGAGATACAATGTCCTTTAGACCGGTTCCTGACCCTGGTCTGTCTCTGTGTGAGATACAATGTCCTTTAGACTGGTTCCTGACCCTGGTCCGTCTCTGTGTGAGATACAATGTCCTTTAGACAGGTTCCTGACCCTGGTCTGTCTCTGTGTGAGATACAATGTCCTTTAGACAGGTTCCTGACCCTGGTCTGTCTCTGTGTGAGATACAATGTCCTTTAGACAGGTTCCTGACCCTGGTCCGTCTCTGTGTGAGAACAATGTCCTTTAGACTGGTTCCTGACCCTGGTCCGTCTCTTTGTGAGTACAATGTCCTTTAGACTGGTTCCTGACCCTGGTCTGTCTCTGTGTGAGATACAATGTCCTTTAGACTGGTTCCTGACCCTGGTCTCTCTCTGTGTCTGAAACAATGTCCTTTAGACTGGTTCCTGACTCTGGTCTGTCTCTGTGTGAGATACAATGTCCTGTAGACTGGTTCCTGTCCCTGGTCTCTCTCTGTGTGAGATACAATGTCCTTTAGACTGGTTCCTGACCCTGGTCTGTCTCTGTGTGAGATGCAATGTCCTTTAGACTGGTTCCTGTCCCTGGTCTCTCTCTGTGTGCGAGACAATGTCCTTTAGACTGGTTCCTGACCCTGGTCTGTTTCTGTGTGAGATACAATGTGCTTTAAATTGGTTCCTGACACTGGTCGTCTCTGTGTGAGATACAATGTGCTTTAGAATTGTGCCTGACCCTGGTCTGTCTCTGTGTGAGTTACAATGTCCTTTAGACTGGTTCCTGACCCTGGTCTGTCTCTGTGTGAGATGCAATGTCCTTTAGTCTGGTTCCTGACCCTGGTCTCTCTCTGTGTGAGATACAATGTCCTTTAGACTGGTTCCTGACCCTGGTCTCTCTCTGTGTGAGATACAATGTCCTTTAGACTGGTTCCTGACCCTGGTCTGTCCCTGTGTGAGATACAATGGCCTTTAGATTGGTTCCTGACCCAGGTCTGTCTCTGCATGAGAACAATGTCCTTTAGACTGGTTTCTGACCCTCGTCTGTCTCTGTGTGAGATACAATGTCCTTTAGACTGGTTCCTGACCCTGGTATGTCTCTGTGTGAGAACAATGTCCTTTAGACTGGTTCCTGACACTGGTCGTCTCTGTGTGAGATACAATGTGCTTTAGACTGGTTCCTGACCCTGGTCTGTCTCTGTGTGAGAACAATGTCCTTTCGACAGGTTCCTGACCCTGGTCTGTCTCTTTGTGAGAACAATGTCCTTTAAACTGGTTCCTGACACTGGTCGTCTCTGTGTGAGATACAATGTGCTTTAGACTGGTTCCTGACCCTGGTCTGTCTCTGTGTGAGAACAATGTCCTTTCGACAGGTTCCTGACCCTGGTCTGTCTCTGTGTGAGCTACAATGTCCTGAAGACTGGTTCCTGACCCTGGTCTGTCTCTGTGTGAGATACAATGTCCTTTAGACAGGTTCCTGACCCTGGTCTGTCTCTGTGTGAGATACAATGTCCTTTAGACTGGTTCCTGACCCTGGTCTCTCTCTGTGTCTGAAACAATGTCCTTTAGACTGGTTCCTGACTCTGGTCTGTCTCTGTGTGAGATACAATGTCCTGTAGACTGGTTCCTGTCCCTGGTCTCTCTCTGTGTGAGATACAATGTCCTTTAGACTGGTTCCTGACCCTGGTCTGTCCCTGTGTGAGATACAATGGCCTTTAGACTGGTTCCTGACCCTGGTCTGTCTCTGTGTGAGATACAATGTCCTTTAGACTGGTTTCTGACCCTCGTCTGTCTCTGTGTGAGATACAATGTCCTTTAGACTGGTTCCTGACCCTGGTATGTCTCTGTGTGAGAACAATGTCCTTTAGACTGGTTCCTGACACTGGTCGTCTCTGTGTGAGATACAATGTGCTTTAGACTGGTTCCTGACCCTGGTCTGTCTCTGTGTGAGAACAATGTCCTTTCGACAGGTTCCTGACCCTGGTCTGTCTCTTTGTGAGAACAATGTCCTTTAAACTGGTTCCTGACACTGGTCGTCTCTGTGTGAGATACAATGTGCTTTAGACTGGTTCCTGACCCTGGTCTGTCTCTGTGTGAGAACAATGTCCTTTCGACAGGTTCCTGACCCTGGTCTGTCTCTGTGTGAGCTACAATGTCCTGAAGACTGGTTCCTGACCCTGGTCTGTCTCTGTGTGAGCTACAATGTCCTTAAGACTGGTTCCTGACCCTGGTCTGTCACTGTGTGAGCTACAATGTCCTTTCGACTGGTTCCTGACCCTGGTCTGTCTCTGTGTGAGAACAATGTCCTTTAGACTGGTTCCTGACCCTGGTCTGTCACTGTGTGAGCTACAATGTCGTTAAGACTGGTTCCTGACCCTGGTCTGTCTCTTTGTGAGAACAATGTCCTTTAGACTGGTTCCTGACCCTGGTCCGTCTCTGTGTGAGATACAATGTCCTTTAGACCGGTTCCTGACCCTGGTCTGTCTCTGTTTGAGATACAATGTCCTTTAGACAGGTTCCTGACCCTGGTCCGTCTCTGTGTGAGAACAATGTCCTTTAGACTGGTTCCTGACCCTGGTCCGTCTCTGTGTGAGATACAATGTCCTTTAGACAGGTTCCTGACCCTGGTCTGTCTCTGTGTGAGATACAATGTCCTTTTGACAGGTTCCTGACCCTGGTCTGTCTCTGTGTGAGATACAATGTCCTTTAGACAGGTTCCTGACCCTGGTCCGTCTCTGTGTGAGAACAATGTCCTTTAGACTGGTTCCTGACCCTGGTCCGTCTCTTTGTGAGTACAATGTCCTTTAGACTGGTTCCTGACCCTGGTCTCTCTCTGTGTCTGAAACAATGTCCTTTAGACTGGTTCCTGACTCTGGTCTGTCTCTGTGTGAGATACAATGTCCTTTAGACTGGTTCCTGTCCCTGGTCTCTCTCTGTGTGAGATACAATGTCCTTTAGACTGGTTCCTGACCCTGGTCTGTCTCTGTGTGAGATGCAATGTCCTTTAGACTGGTTCCTGTCCCTGGTCTCTCTCTGTGTGCGAGACAATGTCCTTTAGACTGGTTCCTGACCCTGGTCTGTTTCTGTGTGAGATACAATGTGCTTTAAACTGGTTCCTGACACTGGTCGTCTCTGTGTGAGATACAATGTGCTTTAGAATTGTGTCTGACCCTGGTCTGTCTCTGTGTGAGTTACAATGTCCTTTAGACTGGTTCCTGACCCTGGTCTGTCTCTGTGTGAGATGCAATGTCCTTTAGTCTGGTTCCTGACCCTGGTCTCTCTCTGTGTGAGATACAATGTCCTTTAGACTGGTTCCTGACCCTGGTCTCTCTCTGTGTGAGATACAATGTCCTTTAGACTGGTTCCTGACCCTGGTCTGTCCCTGTGTGAGATACAATGGCCTTTAGATTGGTTCCTGACCCTGGTCTGTCTCTGTGTGAGATACAATGTCCTTTGGACTGGTTCCTGACCCTGGTCTGTCTCTGTGTGAGATACAATGTCCTTTAGACTGGTTCCTGACCCTGGTCTGTCCCTGTGTGAGAACAATGGCCTTTAGATTGATTCCTGACCCTGGTCTGTCTCTGTGTGAGAACAATATCCTTTAGACTGGTTCCTGACCCTGGTCTGTCTCTGTGTGAGAACAATGTCCTTTAGACTGGTTCCTGACCCTGGTCTGTCTCTGTGTGAGATACAATGTCCTTTAGACTGGTTCCTGACCCTGGTCTGTCTCTGTGTGAGAACAATATCCTTTAGACTGGTTCCTGACCCTCGTCTGTTTCTGTGTGAAAACAATGTCCTTTAGACTGGTTCCTGACCCTGGTCTGTCTCTGTGTGAGAACAATATCCTTTAGACTGGTTCCTGACCCTGGTCTGTCTCTGTGTGAAAACAATGTCCTTTCGACTGGTTCCTGACCCTGGTCTGTCTCTGTGTGAGAACAATGTCCTTTAGACTGGTTCCTGACCCTGGTCTGTCTCTGTGTGAGATACAATATCCTTTAGACTGGTTCCTGACCCTGGTCTGTCTCTGTGTGAAAACAATGTCCTTTCGACTGGTTCCTGACCCTGGTCTGTCTCTGTGTGAGATACAATGTCCTTTCGACTGGTTCCTGACCCTGGTCTGTCTCTGTGTGAGATACAATGTCCTTTCGACTGGTTCCTGACCCTGGTCTGTCTCTGTGTGAGAACAATGTCCTTTAGACTGGTTCCTGACCCTGGTCTGTCTCTGTGTGAGAACAATATCCTTTAGACTGGTTCCTGACCCTGGTCTGTCTCTGTGTGAAAACAATGTCCTTTAGACTGGTTCCTGACCCTGGTCTGTCTCTGTGTGAGAACAATGTCCTTTAGACTGGTTCCTGACCCTGGTCTGTCTCTGTGTGAGATACAATATCCTTTAGACTGGTTCCTGACCCTGGTCTGTCTCTGTGTGAAAACAATGTCCTTTCGACTGGTTCCTGACCCTGGTCTGTCTCTGTGTGAGATACAATGTCCTTTCGACTGGTTCCTGACCCTGGTCTGTCTCTGTGTGAGATACAATGTCCTTTCGACTGGTTCCTGACCCTGGTCTGTCTCTGTGTGAGATACAATGTCCTTTAGACTGGTTCCTGACCCTGGTCTGTCTCTGTGTGAGATACAATGTCCTTTTGACCGGTTCCTGACCCTCGTCTGTCTCTGTGTGAGAACAATGTCCTTTTGACCGGTTCCTGACCCTCGTCTGTCTCTGTGTGAGATACAATGTCCTTTAGACTGGTTCCTGACCCTGGTATGTCTCTGTGTGAGAACAATGTCCTTTAGACTGGTTCCTGACCCTGGTCTGTCTCTGTGTGAGATACAATGTCCTTTAGACTGGTTCCTGACCCTGGTCTGTCTCTGTGTGAGATACAATGTCCTTTAGACTGGTTCCTGACCCTGGTCTGTCTCTTTGTGAGAACAATGTCCTTTAGACTGGTTCCTGACCCTGGTATGTCTCTGTGTGAGAACAATGTCCTTTAGACTGGTTCCTGACCCTGGTCTGTCTCTGTGTGAGAACAATGTCCTTTAGACTGGTTCCTGACCCTGGTCTGTCTCTGTGTGAGATACAATGTCCTTTAGACTGGTTCCTGACCCTGGTATGTCTCTGTGTGAGAACAATGTCCTTTAGACTGGTTCCTGACCCTGGTCTGTCTCTGTGTGAGATACAATGTCCTTTAGACTGGTTCCTGACCCTGGTATGTCTCTGTGTGAGAACAATGTCCTTTAGACTGGTTCCTGACCCTGGTCTGTCTCTGTGTGAGATACAATGTCCTTTAGACTGGTTCCTGACCCTGGTATGTCTCTGTGTGAGAACAATGTCCTTTAGACTGGTTCCTGACCCTGGTCTGTCTCTGTGTGAGATACAATGTCCTTTAGACTGGTTCCTGACCCTGGTCTGTCTCTTTGTGAGAACAATGTCCTTTAGACTGGTTCCTGACCCTGGTCTGTCACTTCCTGAGAATAATGTACTTTAGACCGGTTCCTGACACTGGTCTGTCTCTGTGTGAGATACAATGTCCTTTAGACTGGTTCCTGACCCTGGTCTGTTTCTGTGTGAGATACAATGTGCTTTAAACTGGTTCCTGACCCTGGTCTGTCTCTGTGTGAGATACAATGTGCTTTAGACTTGTGCCTGACACTGGTCTGTCTCTGTGTGAGAACAATGTCCATTAGACTGGTTCCTGACCCTGGTCTGTCTCTGTGTGAGATACAATGTCCTTTAGACTGGTTCCTGACCCTGGTCTGTCTCTGTGTGAGAACAATGTCCTTTTGACCGGTTCCTGACCCTCGTCTGTCTCTGTGTGAGATACAATGTCCATTAGACTGGTTCCTGACCCTGGTCAGCCTCTGTTTGAGAGACTATGTCCTTTAGACTGGTTCCTGACCCTGGTCTGTCTCTGTGTGAGAACAATGTCCTTTTGACCGGTGCCTGACCCTGGTCTGTCTCTGTGTGAGAACAATGTCCTTGAGACTGGTTCCTGACCCTGGTCTGTCCCTGTGTGAGAACACTGTCCTTTAGACTGGTTCCTGACCCTGGTCTATCTCTGTGTGAGATACAATGTCCTTTAGACTGGTTCCTGACCCTGGTCTGTCTCTGTGTGAAAACAATGTCCTTTAGACTGGTTCCTGACCCTGGTCTGTCTCTGTGTGAGAACAATGTCCTTTAGACCGGTTCCTGACCCTGATCTGTCTCTGTGTGAGAGACAATGTCCTTCAGACTGGTTCCTGACCTTGGTCTGTCTCTGTGTGAGATACAATGTCCTTTAGACTGGTTCCTGTCCCTGGTCTCTCTCTGTGTGCGAGACAATGTCCTTTAGACTGGTTCCTGACCCTGGTCTGTCTCTGTGTGAGAACAATGTCCTTTAGACTGGTTCCTGACCCTGGTCTGTCTCTGTGTGAGATACAATGTCCTTTAGACTGGTTCCTGACCCTGATCTGTCTCTGTGTGAAATACAATGTCCTTCAGACTGTTTCCTGACCCTGGTCTGTCTCTGTGTGAGAACAATATCCTTTAGACTGGTTCCTGACACTGGTCTGTCTCTGTGTGAGAACAATATCCTTTCGACCGGTTCCTGACCCTGGTCTGTCTCTGTGTGAGATACAATGTCCTTTAGCTCTCTGTGAGATACAATGTCCTTTAGACTGGTTCCTGACCCTGGTCTGTCTCTGTGTGAGAACAATGTCCTTTAGACTGGTTCCTGACCCTGGTCTGTCTCTGTGTCACAGAAACTGTCTGTCGAGGTACAGGAGTCTCTTGCGAAGGCCAATGATGTGGCGGTGGAGACCTTCTCGTCCATGAAGACTGTGCGGAGTTTTGCCAATGAGGATGGTGAATCTCGACGGTACGGTGAACGTCTGGAGGATACATTCCGGCTGAACAAGAAGGAGGCTGTGGCCTGCGCTGGTTTCATGTCGACTTACAGTGTAAGTGGCCCTCCTTCAGTGAGACCCGGGGCACTTCGATGGGGCGTAGGCCTGGAGGGCCAAAAAGGTGGCAGAGAATTCTCAATTGGGTCAATGGCAGGCGGACTTAATGGGGCGGGAGGGTCGATGGGAGAAGCTCAAATGGACACAAGTGGTTGATTGCGTGATTTCGTGAAATGGCAGTTTCGTTGCGGGGGTGTCACAACCGAGGGGGTGTGGGGTAATGGCGCAATGGAGAGCTGACGGCACGACTGGAGGGGAGAGGGGGCGATGGCGCATGTGAGGGGAAGCTTTGATGGTGCGAGGGGGCAGTGACGGTGTGAGCAAGGGTGGGGTGGTGACGGTGTGATTGAGGGCAGGATGGGGGGATACACATTCCCACCCCTGCTCCAGCTCTTCAATCTGGTCCTTCACCTCTCTTTTTCTGTTTCAGCTCTTGGACATGATGCTGAAGGTCGCTCTCCTCTACTACGCGGGTCATCTGGTCGCAGCTGGAAACATCACTAGTGGGACTCTCGTCTCTTTGATCTTCTACGTGCTGCGGTTTACCTCGGCTGTCGAGGTGAGTGACGGAGGATTGTTCAGGAAACACCCTCACCTTCTGAACGTAGGAAGAGGTGTAGGCCATTCAACCCCTGGAGCCTTCTCCGCCATTCAGTTAGATAATCGCTGATTATCTACCTCAATGCCACTTTCCAGTGCTTTCCCCATATCCCTTAATGTCATTAGTATCCAGAAATCTATCCCTTTCTGTCTTGAACATACTCAATGATTGAGCTTCCACAGCCCTCTGGGGTAGAGAATTCCACAGATTCACCACCCTCTGAGTGAAGACATTCCTCCTCATCTCAGTCTGAAATGGCCTACTCCTTATTCTGTGTCCCCTCGTTCTAGACTCACCAGCCAGGGGAAACATCCTTTCCACATCCACCCTGTCAGGCCCTGTAAGAATTTTGTAAGTTTCAATGAGATCAGCTCTCATTCTTCAAAACTCCAGAGATTACAGGCCCAGTTTCCTCAATCTCTCCTAATAAGACAATCCCGCCATCCCAGGGATCAGTCTGGTGAACCTCCATTGCACTCCCTCTATGGCAACTATATCCTTCCTTAGGTAAGGAGACCAAAACTGTACACAATACTCCAGGTGCGGTCTCACCAAGGCTCTATTTCTCCAATTGCAGTAAGACATTTTTACTCCTGTACTCCAATCCACTTGCAATAAAGGCCAACATACCATTTGCCTTCCTAATTGCTTGCTGCACCTGCATGCTAGCTTTTAATGACTCATGAACAAGAACACCCAGGTCCCTTTGGACATCAACACTTCCCAACCTCTCAACATTTAAGAAATACTCTGTCTTTGTTTTTCTACCAAAGTGGATAACTTCACATTTTTCCACATTATATTCCATCTTGCCCATTCACTTAGCCTGTCCAATTCCCCTTGAAGACTCCTTGCATCTTCCTCACATCTTACATTCCCACCTCTTCTTGTGTCATCAGCAAATTTGGAAATATTATATTTGGTGCCCACATCCAAATCATTTATACATATTGTGAATAGCTGTAGCCTAAACACTGATCCTTGCGGTACCCCACTAGTAACAACCTGCCATCCTGAGAATGACCCCTTTATTCCTACTCTGTTTTCTGTCTGTTAACCAATTCTCAATTCATCCTAATATATTACCTCCAATCTCATGTGCTTAATTTTGTTTACTAACCTCCTGTGTGGGACCTTATTAAAAGTCTTCAGAAAATCCAAATACACCACATCCACTCCTTTATCGATGCGACAAGTCACATCCTCAAAAAACACCATGTTTGTCAAACATGATTTCCCTCTCATAAATCCATGTTGACTCTGCCCAATCGTATCATTATTTTCTAAGTCCCCTTGTTGGGGACGTCCTTAGTGATAGATTCTGGCATTTTACTTATTGCTGACATCAAGCTAACAGGTCTCTAGTTTCCCATTTTCTATCTCTCCTTTCTAAATAGTGGGGTTATATTTGCTACTTTCCAATCTGCAGGAACTTTTCCAGAATCTAGTGAATTTTAAAAGATAACCACCAATGTATTCACTATCTCTATGCCACCTCCTTCAAGACTCTGGGATCTAGCTCATTTGTCCAGGGGATTGATAATCCTTCAATCCAGTTCATTTTCGGGTACCAGCTCTTTATGAATACTCATTTCTTTCGGTTCCTCATTTTCACAAGTCCCTTCGTTCCCTAGTATTTCTGGGAGATTTTCTGTATCTTCCTCCCTGAAGACAAGCATAAAGTAATTGTTTAGTTTCTCCGCCATTTCCCCATTCCCCATTAGAAATTCTCCTGTCTCCATCTGTAATGGGCACACATTTGTCCTTGCTCATCATTTCCTTTTCACACACCTAAAGAAGATTTTATAGTCTGCCTTTATGTTTCTTGCTAGCTTGCATTCATATTCTCTTTTCCTTTTCTTTATCAGTTTCTTGATCCTTCTTTGCTTGATTCTAAATCCTTGGGTTTACCACTTTTTCTGGCAACCTTGTAAGCCACTTTCTTTGATCTAATGCAATCTTTAACTTCTTTTGTTAGCCACGGTAGATTCATCTTTCCTATTGCGTATTTGTGTCTTAGAGAAATATGTATTTGTTGTCGGCCATATAATACTACTTTAAATACTAGACATTGCCTGTCTACTGTCAAATCTTTGTGTATTTTCCCAATCCACCATAGCTGACCATAGGAGTCAGTTATCTCAGTTGTGTCTGATGCAAAAAGACACCAACAGTGTGGGTTCAATTCCCGTACCCGCTGTGGTAGTTTATGGAGGCCCGCCTCCTCACCTTGCCCCATGCCTGTGGAGTGGTGACCCTCAAGCTAAACACCACCAACTGTCTCTCTCAAATGGGAGAGATGCCTATGGTCCTTGGGACTATGGTGGCAGCAACAACAACCAGAGCCAACTTGCCCCTCATACCTTCATAGTTTCCCTTGTTCAGCTTTAAGACTCTAGTTTCAGAATGAATGATAACACTTTCAAACTTCATGTGATATTCTAATATATTATGGTTACTATTTCCCAAAGTCTCCTTTACAGCAATGTTATTAATTAGCCCTTTCTCATGACATAATACTGAATCTAAAACATTGGTTGGTTCTCCAATGTACTGTTCCTCAAACCCACCTCGTACACACTGTGGGAATTCATCCTCCACAGCATTAGTGCTGATTAGGCTTACCCAATCTATATGTAAATTGAATTCACCATTACTATGTATTATCCATGTTACATGCGCCTGTAATTTATTGATTTATCCCATGCCCTACATTACCACTACTGTTTGGTGGCCTATAAACAACTCCCACCAATTTTGCTGTTTCTTAGCTCCACACAAACTGATTCTACCTCTTGATCCTTCGGTCTAAGATCCTCTCTCACTAATGTACTGATTTCATTCCTTATTAAGAGCGCTACCCCACCTTCTTTTCCTTTTTTTGCCTATCCTTCCTAAATGACAAATATCCTTGAATATTCGCTTCCCAGTCTTGGTCACCCTATAACCATATCTCTGTAATGGCAATTAAATCATACCCATTTACCTCTATTTGTGCCTTCAAATCACCTACCTTGTGAATGTTGCATGCATTCAGATAGAGTGCCCTTAATTTTGTCTTATTCCACATTCTGATCCTATTTGATGCTTTCCTTTACTTCGTCTGTCTTCTAATTGCTCTTACTACTTTTTTACTTACTGTTACCAGTTTTGCTTCCCTCCTGTCTTCCCTTCCTGCCACACTCATTATCAATTCCCTTATTGCTATCTTGTTGTCTTGCCTTCTCCTCTCTCTCTCTCTCTCTCTCTAAATTAACACATCTTCCCTCAAGTGATCCCTCACCCCCACTATTTAGTTTACACCCTCTCGACTGCTCTAGTTATACGACTCACCAGAACACTGGTCCCATCACAGTTCAGGTGAAGACCGTCCTAATGGTCCCCTGTACTGGTGCCAATGCCCCATAAATTGAAACCCGTTTCTCCCACACCAGTCTTTGAGCCACGTATTTAACTCTCTAATCTTGTTTACCCTACACTAATTTTCTCATGGCTCCAGAGATTATTATCTTTGAGGTTCTGCTTTTAATTTAGCTGACTAGCTCCTTATACGCTGTATCATGTCCTGGATCATGACAACTGAATCCTCCCCCTCCCACTGCAGGTTCTGGACTCTTGTTCTTGACTGCAGAGAACTATGTCTATCCCCCTGACTATACTATCTCACACAACCACTACATTCCTATTTACTCCCCCTGCTTAAATGGCTTCCTGTGCCATGGTGCCGTGGTCAGTTTGCTAATCCACCCTGCAGCCCTCGTTGTCATCCGTGCAAGTAGAAAGAACCTCAAACCTGTTGGACAATTGCAAGGGCTCAGGCTCCTCCATTTCTGTCTTCTCGATCCCTTTACCCACCTCATTCGCAGTCACACACTCCTGTCCCTGACCACTGACCAAATCAGAAGACACTATCCTATGTGATGTGACTATCTTCTGGAACAAAGTGCCCAGATAACTTCCCCCCTCCCTGATGCATGACAGTGTCTGTAGCTCGGCCTCCAGCTCATCTACCCTGAGCCGAAGCTCCTCGAGCCGTAGACACTTACTGCAGACGTGCTTGCTGTGGATCACACTGTAGTCCACCAGCTCCCACGTGCAGCTGCAACACATCACCTGCCCTGCCATTTTAATAATGTGTTCATTTATTTATTTTTCTTACTTAATTTATAATTGATAAACCCTACCACTACTAAGCCCCACTACTAGTAAACTTTACTACTGCTGGTAAACCTTACGACAACTAATAAGACCTTACTAATAAATCAACTGAGTCTCAGTAGGGAGGATAAAGGGGAACTAGTAGATGTATTTTTTAAATTTAGAGATGCAGCACTGAAACAGGCCCTTCGGCCCACCGGGTCTGTGCCGACCAACAACCACCCATTTATACTAACCCTACAGTAATCCCATATTCCCTACCACCTACCTACACTAGGGGCAATTTACAATGGCCAATTTGCCTATCACCTGCAAGTCTTTGGCTGTGGGAGGAAACCGGAGCACCCGGTGAAAACCCACGCAGACACAGGGAGAACTTGCAAACTCCGCACAGACAATACCTAGAATCGAACCCGGGTCCCTAGAGCTGTGAGGCTGCGGTGCTAACCACTGCGCCACTGTGCCGCCCACTGTGTATTTGGATTGACAAAGAGTATTCATTAAGCTGCCACATAAAAGGTCACTACACGAAGATAAGAATTCATGGTTTTGGATGTAATATATTCGCATGGATAGAGGATAGGCTAACTAACAGGAAACAGAGTCGAGGTTAACAGATCATTTTTCAGGTTGGCAAACTGCAACTAGTGGGGTGCCACGGGGATCAGTGTTGGGGCCTCGACTATTTACAATCTATATAAATGACCTGGATGGAAGTGACCGAATGTATTGTAGCCAAATTTACAGAAATTTGGCAGATGGAGCATAATGTGGGAAAATGTGAGGTTGTCCACTTTGACAGGAAGAATAGAAAAGCAGATTATTATTTAAATGGAGAGAGATTGCAGAATTCTGCAGTACAGAGGGATCTGGGTGTCCTCATACATGAATCATAAAAAGGCTGCAGGTAAGTACAGCAAGTAATTAGGAAGGCAAATGGAATGTTGGTGTTTATTGCAAGAAGTGGAGTATGAAAGTAGAGAAGTCTTGCTACAGCTGTACAGGGCATTGGTGAGACTGCACCAGAAGTACTGTGGACAGTTTTGCACTCCTTATTCAACGAGGGATATACTAGCATTGGAGGCAGTTCAGAGAAGGTTCACCAGGCTGATTCCTGGGCTAAAGGTGTTGTCTTATGAGGCAAGGTTGAGCAGGTTGGTCCCATACTCATTGGAGTTTAGAAGAATGAGAGGTGAAATTATTGAAACATATAACATTCTGAGAGGGCAGGACAGATGCTGAGAAGATGTCTCCCCTTGTGGGGGAATCTGGAACGAGGAGGCCCAGTTTCAGAATAAGGGCTCTCCCATTTAAGATGGAGATGAGGAGGAATTTCTTCTCTCAGAGGGTCATTAATCTTTGGAATTCTCTACCCCAGTGAGCAGTGGAGGCTGGGTCATTGGATAAATTCACGGCTGAGCTAGACAGATTTTTGATCGACAAGGGAATCAAGGGTTATGGGGGCAGGTAGGAAAGTGAAGTTAAGGACACAATCAGATCAGCCGTGATCTTATTGAATAGGTTCGAGGGGCCGAATGGTGTATTCCTGTTCCTATTTCTTAGAAGGTGACTGACCCTCCCGCTCCCCCGCCCCAGTGTGGGGACACCTCTTACTTGACGATGTGTGTGCTGAAGGACTGTAGAGGGTAGAGGTTGAGTGAAGGCCTGTGTTAGCCTGGGAATCCCTCTGTTACGCAGAGTCTACTGCCTCCCTGTTTGAACTGAAGTGATGTTCTTGTAAAGTTTCTAACTTGTTAAGGTGCCTTCAGCAGTGCGTGTTGTACCAATGTTGTGTCCCCCTGTGTTCTACGGCAGGGCCTACTGTCTTCCTACCCCATTGTGCAGAAAGCTGTGGGGGCCTCCGAGAAGGTTTTCGAGTACATGGATCGCCGACCTGCCCTTTCCACAGTGGGGACCTTCGCCCCAGTCAGGCCAAAAGCTCACATTGAGTTCAGGAATGTGACGTTCGCCTACCCCAAGCGACCAGACACCCCGGTGTTGAAGGTATGATGGCTCTTTGGTGCCACACCGCTCTGCAGGAGCACGGTAAATTGGTGAGAGAACGCAGGAGTCTGCACCAACCAGGAGGTCACTAATATGGTAGATAAGGGAATGTCTATGGATGTTGTTTATCTGGACTTCCAAAAGATGTCTAAGAAGATTCCACACAAGAGAGTATTAACAAAAATAAGAGCACATAGAGTTGAAGATAATGGCTGTTGTGGGGAAAATAACCACTCTCGAGTCCACGGGATTGAAGTAAATAAAGGTTTATTCAAGCACAGTGCAAGGGAGAAGCTCTCTGGTCACCCAAACAGTCTCTCAATGAAATAGAATTTAAAACCCACATTTATAGGATGCAATCAGCATTACTCATTTGTTCACACTATCCCCAACACATTCCAAGTCTGCAGCTTGATCAATAACTGGATTGTATTGCCCCACTATTTTTTCCCCTGCGGTGTCCACCCAGCTTTGATGCTGGCACCTCCGATAGTTTATGGCATCCTGTCCCACCTGCAGTCACACCCTTATCTCTTTGATTAGTGAAGCAAGGACAGCATGTTTACACAGATGTAGAGGCAATTAGGCTCTGGGTTGTACAACTTTTCCCATGACCATTGCCACACATCCCATCATGCCCTGGTTCCCCACAACTACAGTGTTTTCACATTCCCTCAAAGACTGTCAGCGTATCCTAATCCCAAATAATCTCCTAATGTTGTCCTACTGGTCCCACTTCAGTGGCGTTGTGGGACTGTCACTCAACCAGTAATCTCGAGGCCCAGGCTAATGCCCTGGGGACATGGGTTCAAATCCCACCACTGCAGCTGATGGAATTTAAATTCAATGAATTAATAATGGTAATAAAATAAAAAAAATCTGGAATTGAAAATTAGTCTCAGTGATGGTGCTATGAAACTATCATCGATTGTCGTAAAAACCCATCTGGTTCACTCTCTTCAAGGAAATCTGCTGTCCTTACCTGGTCTGCCCTATGTGTGATTCCAGACCCACAGCAACAGGTAGTTGACTCTTAACTGCCATCTGAAATGGCGTAGCAAGTCATTCAGTTCAAGGGCAATTCGGAATGGGCAATAAATGCTGGCCTTGCCAGTGACACCAACATCCCATGAAAGAATAAAAAAAGATGACTTGGATAGGCAATTAGTTGGGAGGTAGGAGACAGAGATTAGTGATAATGGGTAGGATGTGATAGTGGTATCTCCCGGGGATCTGTACTGAGACCATTCATTATGTTTCTTAATGACGTAGATAAAGGAATAAAGAGTCGTGTATCTAATTTGCAGACAATGCAAATTTACGAGCGACAGTTTGATGTGTTGATGGGAGCAGGAAGTTGTAAAGAGACATTGAGAGATTAAGTGAGTGGGTTAAACAGTAACAGATGGTGTTCAGTGTGGGAAAGTGTGAGGTCGTCCATGGTGGAGCTAAGAAAAATAGATCCGAATATTTTCTAAATGGTGAGATGTCAGGGTCTGTGGAGGAACAGAGAGAGATTTCAGGATCCAAGTAGGAAAATCAGTAAAAGCCAGTGGACAGGTACCAGGGTTTGAAAAGTCGAATGGAATGTTGTCCTTTATCTCGAGGCTGGAGTACAAAGTGGGGAAGTTATGTTCCAGATGTACAGAGTTCTGGTTAAACCCCATCTGGAGAACTGCAGTCAGTTCAGGACACTACATCTCAGCAAGGATATATTCCCTTTGGAGAGAGTGCAGTGCAGATTGACCAGAATGATCCCAGGGATTAAAGAGTTAAATCATGAGGACAGACTGTATAGACTGGGCTTGTATTCCCTGGAATATAGAAGATTAAGGGGTAACTGAGGTGTTTAAGATGATGAAAGGATTTGCTCGGTAAATGGAAACTATTTCCTCTGCTGGGGGAGTGCAGAACAAGGGAGCAGAACATTAAGATTAGAGCTGGGTTGTTCAGGAGTGATTTCAGGAAACATTTCTTCACACAAAGGGGAGTGGAAATCTGGAACTCTCTCCCCCAACAAACTGCAGAGGCTGGAAGTGAATTAAAAATTCCCAAACTGAGATTGAGAGATTTATTGTTGGGCAAGGGGATTAAGGATTACAGAATCAAGGCAGGTAGATGGAGGTAAGATACAGATCCCCCGTGATTTAACTGAATGCTGGAACAGACTGGAGGGGCTGAATGGCCGCCGCCTGTTCCTGTGCTGCACTGACAGGAGTGACCTGAGAGACTGTGTAAAACTTGTCATAACATCTGATACTGACTGTTTCCAGAATGTGTCCTTTGAGCTGAAGTGTGGGAAGATCACGGCCCTGGTGGGTCCCTCTGGAGGGGGTAAGACAACCTGTGTGTCTCTGCTGGAGCGGTTTTATCAACCTCAATCAGGGCAGATCCTCCTGGATGGGAAACCGATCAAGGAATACGAACACAAATATTATCATAACAAGGTGAGTGTAATATACCTGGGAAAGTGATGCAGTGTAATATACCTGGGGATAGTGTAAGATACCTGGAGACAGTGATGCTGTATAAAATACCTGGGGACAGTTTAATATACCCGGGGACAGTGTAATACACCTGGCGACAGCGACACAGTGTAATATACCTGGGAAAGTGACGCAGCGTAATATATCTGGGAAAGTGACGCAGTGTAATATACCTGGGGATAGTGTAATATACCCGGGGACAGTGTAATGTACCCGGAGACAGTGACGCAGTGTAATATACCTGGGGATAGTGTGATATACCTGGGGACAGTGTAATATACCCGGGGAAAGTGTAAGATATCTAGGGACAGTGTAATATACCCGGGGACAGTGTAATGTACCCGGAGACAGTGACGCAGTGTAATATATCTGGGGACAGTTTAATACACCCGGGGAAAGTGACGCAGTGTAATATACCTGGGGACAGTTTAATATACCCGGGGAAAGTGACGCAGTGTAATATACCTGGGGACAGTTTAATATACCCGGGGAAAGTGACGCAGTGTAATATACCTGGGGACAGTTTAATATACCCGGGGAAAGTGACGCAGCGTAATATACCTGGGGACAGTTTAATATACCCGGGGAAACTGACGCAGTGTAATATACCTGGGGACAGTATAAGATACCTGGGGACAGTGGAATGTACCCGGGGACAGTGATGCAGTGTAATATACCTGGCGACAGTGTGATATACCCAGGGATAGTGAAATACACCCGGGGACAGCGACAGAGTGCGATATACCCGGGGATAGTGACACAGTGTAATATACCTGGGGACGGTATACTATACCCGGGGAAAGCAATGCAGGGTAATATACCTGGGGACAGCGACACAGTATAATATACCCAGGGACAGTATAATATACCCGGGGACAGCAATGCAGTGTAATATACCCGGGGACAGTGAAATATACCCGGGGACAGTACAATATACCCAGGGACAGCAATGCAGTGTAATATACCTGGGGACAGCGACACAGTATAATATACCCGGGGACAGTATAATATACCCGGGGACGGTATACTATACCCGGGGAAAGCAATGCAGTGTAATATACCTGGGGACAGTGACACAGTGTAATAAACCCGGGACAGTATAATATACCCAGGGAAAGTATAATATACTGGGGGACAGCAATGCAGTGCAATATACCTGGGGACAGTGACACAGTGTAATACACCCGGGGACAGTATAATATACTGGGGGACAGCGACACAGTGTAATATCCCCGGGGACAGTGTAATATACTAGGGGACAGCAATGCAGTGTAATATACCTGGGGACAGTGACGCAGTGTAATATACACAGGGACAGTATAATATACCCGGGGACAGCAATGCAGTGTAATATACCCGGGGACAGTGTAATATACCCGGGGAAAGTACAATATACCCATGGACAGCAATGCAGTGTAATATACCCAGGGACAGTATAATATACCCGGGGACAGTATAATATACCCGGGGAAAGCAATGCAGTGTCATATACCTGGGGACAGTGACACAGTGTAATAAACCCGGGACAGTATAATATACCCAGGGAAAGTATAATATACTGGGGGACAGCAATGCAGTGTAATATACCTGGGGACAGTGACACAGTGTAATACACCCGGGGACAGTATAATATACTGGGGGACAGCGACACAGTGTAATATCCCCGGGGACAGTGTAATATACTAGGGGACAGCAATGCAGTGTAATATACCTGGGACACTATAATATACCCGGGGACAGTATAATATACTGGGGGACAGCAATGCAGTGTAATATACCTGGGGACAGTGACACAGTGTAATATACTCGGGACAGTATAACATACCCAGGGACAGTATAATATACTGGGGGACAGCACTGCAGTGTAATATACCTGGGGACAGTGACACAATGTAATATACCCGGGGACAGTATAATATACACAGGGACAGTGTAATATACTGGGGGAAAGCAATGCAGTGTAATATACCTGGGGACAGTGACACAGTGTAATATACCCGGGACAGTATAATATACCCAGGGACAGTATAATTTACTGGGGGACAGCAATGCAGTGTAATATACCTGGGGACAGTGACACAGTGTAATATACCCGGGACAGTATAATATACCCAGGGACAGGAGAATATACTGGGGGACAGCAATGCAGTGTAATATACCTGGGGACAGTGACACAATGTAATATACCCGGGACAGTATAATATACCCAGGGACAGTAGAATTTACTGGGGGACAGCAATGCAGTGTAATAGACCTGGGGACAGTGACACAGTGTAATATACCCGGGACAGTATAATATACCCAGGGACAGGAGAATATACTGGGGGACAGCAATGCAGTGTAATATACCTGGGGACAGTGACACAGTAGAGTATACCCGGGACAGTATAATATACTGGGGGACAGCAATGCAGTGTAATATACCTGGGGACAGCGACACAGTGTAATATACCCGGGACAGTATAATATACCCAGGGACAGTATAATATACTGGGGGACAGCAATGCAGTGTAATATACCTGGGGACAGTGACACAGTGTAATATACCCGGGACAGTATAATATACCCAGGGGCAGTGTAATATACTGGGGGACAGCAATGCAGTGTAATATACCTGGGGACAGTGACGCAGTGTAATATACCCGGGGACAGTATAATATACCCAGGGACAGTATAATATACTGGGGGACAGCAATGCAGTGTAATATACCTGGGGACAGTGACACAGTGTAATATACCCGGGACAGTATTATGTACCCAGGGACAGTGTAATATACTGGGGGATAGCAATGCAGTGTAATATACCTGGGGACAGTGATACAGTGTAATATACCCAGGGACAGTATAATATACCCAGGGACAGTATAATATACTGGGGGACAGCAATGCAGTGTAATATACCTGGGGACAGTGACACAATGTAATATACCCGGGGACAGTATAATATACCCAGGGACAGTATAATATACTGGGGGACAGCAATGCAGTGTAATATACCTGGGGACAGTGACACAATGTAATATACCCGGGGACAGTATTATATACCCAGGGACAGTATAATATACTAGGGGACAGCAATGCAGTGTAATATACCTGGGGACAGCGACACAGTGTAATATACCCGGGACAGTATAATATACCCAGGGACAGTATAATATACTGGGGGACAGCAATGCAGTGTAATATACCTGGGGACAGTGACACAGTGTAATATACCCGGGACAGTATTATATACCCAGGGACAGTGTAATATACTGGGGAATAGCAATGCAGTGTAATATACCTGGGGACAGTGACACAGTGTAATATACCCGGGACAGTATTATATACCCAGGGACAATGTAATATACTGGGGGATAGCAATGCAATGTAATATACCTGGGGACAGTGACACAGTGTAATATACCCGGGGACAGTATAATATACCCAGGGATCAGTATAATATACTGGGGGACAGCAATGCAATGTAATATACCTGGGGACAGTGACACAGTGTAATATACCCGGGACAGTATAATATACCCAGGGACAGTATAATATACTGGGGGACAGCATTGCAGTGTAGTATACCTGGGGACAGTGACACAGTGTAATATACCCGGGACAGTATAATATACCCAGGGGTAGTATAATATACTGGGGGACAGCAATGCAGTATAATATACCTGGGGACAGTCACACAGTGTAATATACCCGGGACAGTATAATATACCCAGGGACAGTATAATATACTGGGGGACAGCAATGCAGTGTAACATACCCTGGACAGTGACACAGTGAAATATATGCTGGACAGTATAATATACCCAGGGGCAGTATAATATACTGGGGGACAGCAATGCAGTGTAATATACCTGGGGACAGTGACGCAGTGTAATATACCAGGGGACAGCAATGCAGTGTAATATACCTGAGGACAGCGACACAGTGTAATATACCTGGGGACAGTGTAATATATCCGGGGACAGTATAATATACTGGGGACAGCAATGCAGTGTATTATACCTGGGGACAGTGACACAGTGTAATATACCCGGGGACAGTATAATATACCCAGGGGCAGTATAATATACTGGGGGACAGCAATGCAGTGTCATATACCTGGGGACAGTGACGCAGTGTAATATACCCGGGACAGTATAATATACCCGGGGACGGTATAATATCCCCGGGGAAAGCAATGCAGTGTAATATACCTGGGGACAGTGACGCAGTGTAATATACCCAGGGACAGTATAATATACCCGGGGACGGTATAATATACCCGGGGAAAGCAATGCAGTGTAATATACCTGGGGACAGTGACGCAGTGTAATATCCCAGGGGACAGTGTAATATACCCAGGGACAGTATAATATAGTGGGGGACAGCAATGCAGTGTAATATACCTGGGGACAGCGACACAGTGTAATATACCTGGGGACAGTATAATATCCCCGGGGACAGTATAATATACTGGGGGACAGCAATGCAGTGTATTATACCTGAGGACAGTGACACAGTGTAATATACCCGGGGACTGTGACGCAGTGTAATATACCTGGGGACAGTATGATATACCCAACAGTATAATATACTGGGGGATAGCAATGCAGTGTAATATACCTGGGGACAGTGACACAGTGTAATATACCCGGGGACAGTATAATATACCCAGGGACAGTATAATATACTGGAGGACAGCAATGCAGTGGAATATACCTGGGGACAGTGACACAATGTAATATACCCGGGGACAGTATAATATACCCAGGGACAGTATAATATACTGGGGGACAGCAATGCAGTGTAATATACCTGGGGACAGTGACACAGTGTAATATACCCGGGGACAGTATAATATACTGGGGGACAGCAATGCAGTGTAATATACTTGGGGACAGTGACACAGTATAATATACCCAGGGACAGTATAATATACTGGGGGACAGCAATGCAGTGTAATATACCTGGGGACAGTATAATATACCCAGGGACAGTATAATATACTGGGGGACAGCAATGCAGTGTAATATACCAGGGGACAGCGACACAGTATAATATACCCGGGGACAGTATAATATACCCAGGGACAGTATAATATACTGGGGGACAGCAATGCAGTGTAATATACCTGGGGACAGTGACACAGTGTAATCTAACCGGGACAGTATAATATACCCAGGGACAGTATAATATATTGGGGGACAGCAATGCAGTGTAATATACCTGGGGACAGTGACACAGTGTAATATACCCAGGGACAGTATAATATACCCAGGGACAGTATAATATCCTGGGGGACAGCAATGCAGTGTAATATACCCGGGGACAGTGACACAATGTAATATACCCAGGACAGTATAATATACTGGGGGATAGCAATGCAGTGTAATATACCAGGGGACAGCGACACAGTATAATATACCCGGGGACAGTATAATATACCCAGGGACAGTATAATATATTGGGGGACAGCAATGCAGTGTAATATACCTGGGGACAGTGACACAGTGTAATATACCCAGGGACAGTATAATATACCCAGGGACAGTATAATATCCTGGGGGACAGCAATGCAGTGTAATATACCTGGGGACACTGACACAATGTAATATACCCGGGACAGTATAATATATTGGGGGACAGCAATGCAGTGTAATATACCCGCGGACAGTAACGCAGTGTAATATACCCGGGACAGTATAATATACTGGGGGACAGCAATGCAGTGTAATATACCTGGGGACGGTGACACAGCGTAATATACCCGGGACAGTATAATATACCCAGGGACAGTATAATATACTGGGGGACAGCAATGCAGTGTAATATACCTGGGGACAGTGACACAGTGTAATATACCCGGGACAGTATAATATACCCAGGGACAGTATAATATACTGGGGGACAGCAATGCAGTGTAATATACCTGGGGACAGTGACACAATGTAATATACCCGGGGACAGTATAATATACCCAGGGACAGTGTAATATACTGGGGGACAGCAATGCAGTGTAATATACCCGGGGACAGTGACACAATGTAATATACCCGGGGACAGTGTAATATATTGGGGGACAGCAATGCAGTGCAATATACCTGGGGACAGTGACACAATGTAATATACCCAGGGACAGTATAATATATTGGGGGACAGCAATGCAGTGTAATATACCTGGTGACAGTGACACAATGTAATATACCCGGGGACACTTTAATACACCCAGGGACAGTATAATATACTGGGGGACAGCAATGCACTGTATTATACCTGGGGACAGTGACACAGTGTAATATACCCAGGGACAGTATAATATACTGGGGGACAGCAATGCAGTGTAGTATACCTGGGGACAGCGACACAGTGTAATATACCTGGGGACAGTATAATATACCCAGGGACAGTATAATATACTGGGGGACAGCAATGCAGTGTAATATACCTGGGGACAGTGACACAATGTAATATACCCGGGGACAGTGTAATATACTGGGGGACAGCAATGCAGTATAATATACCTGGGGACAGTGACACAATGTAATATACCCGGGGACAGTATAATATACTGGGGGACAGCAATGCAGTGTAATATACCTGGGGACAGCGACACAGTGTAATATGCACGGGGACAGTGTAATATACTAGGGGACAGTGACACAGTGTAATATACCCGGGACAGTATAATATACCCAGGGACAGTATAATATACTGGGGGACAGCAATGCAGTGTAATATACCTGGGGACATTGACACAATGTAATATACCTGGGGACAGTATAATATACTGGGGGACAGCAATGCAGTGTAATATACCTGGGGACAGTGACACAATGTAATATACCCGGGGACAGTGTAATATACTGGGGGACAGCAATGCAGTGTAATATACCTGGGGACAGCGGCACAGTGTAATATACCCGGGGACAGTGTAATATATACGGAGACAGTATAATATACCCGGTGACAGTGTAATATACGCGGGGACAGTGACCGACTGCTCCCTTCCGAATCCTCCCCTTTTCCTCAGACTGACTGCTCCCCTCCTAATTCTTCCATCAGTCTGACTGCTTTCCTCTAAATACCCACTCAGTTTTACTGCTCTTTTCTGTATCCTCCCTCTGATTTACTGCTCTCCTCAAAACCCGTCACTGAATCCATCGACTTACTGCTTTACTCGCTCACCTTTAATGTCACACTTTCTGTACCAGGTTATTTCAGAGACTGAGAACCCTAGAAGGAGAATGCACATTGTGCAGAACACCACTGAATTCCTCCCGCCTCTCTGACCCTGATAATGTATCCACTACAAGCATTCCCTACACTCTACCCTTTATCCTATTCCCCAATTCCATAGCCTTCCCATCAGCAGAAGCCTTGCATGTGAAACTTTGCCCAAAGCCTTTTGTATTTCCAATGAATTGTGAGCCAATGCAATCTCGCCCTGCTTGATGCCCTTCTCTGAGTTGCTGTGCTGTCATTCTTCATTAGGTAGCACTGGTGAGCCAGGAGCCAGTGCTTTTCGCTCGCTCGGTGGAGCAGAACATCTCCTATGGCCTTGAGGGGAAGCCAAGAGAGTCGGTTATCGATGCAGCAAAAAGGGCCAATGCACATCGTTTTATCACTGAACTAAAAGATGGATACAATACAGGTTAGGAATGACAGGGAGATATTCCAGTGAACATGGACTGAGGGGGAGATTCCATTGAACATGGACTGAGGGGGAGATTCCATTGAACACGGAGTGAGGGGGAAATTCCATTGAACACGGAGTGAGGGGGAAGAGATTACATTGAACACGGAGTGAGGGGGGAGAGATTACCTTGAACACGGAGTGAGGGGGCAGAATTAATTGAACACGGAGTGAGGGGGCAGAATTCATTGAGCTCGGATTGAGGGGGGAGAGATTACATTGAACACGGAGTGAGGGGGAAGAGATTACATTGAACACTGAGTGAGGGGGAAGAGATTACATTGAACACGGAGTGAGGGGGAGATTCCATTGAACACGGAGTGAGGGGGAAGAGATTACATTGAACACGGAGTGAGGGGGCAGAATTCATTGAGCTCGGATTGAGGGGGGAGAGATTACATTGAGGTTGATCTGTCTCGATGTTGATTGTAACACTGTAAGGATTGAGTCCTTTTGCATGCAGTATCTTGTCCTGAACATCGGAGCAGTAGACCATTCAGCCCATCGAGCCTGTCCTTCCATTCCGTATGGTCACGGCTGATCATCCACTTCAAAGGCTTTTACCCCACACTCTCCTCAAATCCCATTATGTCATTTGTATTTAGGAATCTGTCAATCTCTGCATTAGACAAACTCAATGACTGAGCTTCCACAGCCCTCTGGGATAGAGAATTCCAAAAATTCACAACCTTCTGAGAAAAGAAATTTCTCCTCATCTGTCGTAAGTGGCTTCCCCCTTATTTTGAAATTGTGCCCCCTGGTTCTAGACTCTCCAACTAGGGGAAACATCTTAGCTGCATCTACCCTGTCTATCCCCTTAAGTATTTTGTAGGTTTAAATCTCTCTTCATAGGACAGTCCCGCCATCCCGGGAACAAGTCTGGTGAACCTTTGTTGCACTCCCTCTGGAGCAATGAGATCTTTCCTAAGGTAAGGGAACCAAAACTGCCCACAGTACTCCCGGTGCGGTCTAACTAAGGTTCTATACAATTGAAGCAAGACTTCACTACTCCTGTACTCAAATTCTGTTGCGATAAAGACTGACATACCATGAGCCTTCCGAATTGCTTGCTGCACCTGCATGTTAGCTTTCAGTGACTTATTGACAAGGACACCCAGGTCCCTTTGTACATCTACACTTTCTAATCTCTTTCCGTTTAAGAAATACTCTGAACATCTATCCCTCCTACCAAAGTGGATAACCTCACATTTTTCCACATTATATTCCATCTGCCACGTTCTTGCCCACTCACTAAGTCTGTCCAAATCCCCTTGAAGCCACTTTGCATCTTCCTCACAACACACATTCACACCTAGTTTAGTGTCATCCACGAACTTGGAAATATTACATTTGGTTCCCGCATCCAAATCATTGATATATATTGTGAACAGCTGGGGCCCAAGAAGTGATCCCTGCGGTACCCCACGAGTCACAGCCTGTCAATGCGAGAATGACCCTTTTATTCCTACTCTCTGCTTTCTGCCTGTTAACCAATCCTTAATCCATGTCAGTATATTACCTCCTATCCCACGTGCTTTAATTTTGCTAACCAACCTCCTGTGGGGGACTTTATCAAAAGCCTTCTGAAAATCCAAGTACACCATGTCCACACTCCAACACATTCATCAAACATGATTTCCCATTTTTAAATCCAAGTTGACAATCACCAATCGGATCGTCATGATCCAAGTGCCCATTTATCACATTCTTTAGAATAGATTCTCGCATTTTCCCAATGACTGATGTCAGGCTAACTGGTCTGTAATTCCCTGTTTTCTCTCTCCCTCCCTTCGTAAATATTGGGGTGACTTTTGCTACCTTCCAATCTGCAGGAACCACTCCAGAATCTATAGAATTTAGGAAGATGATCACCAATGCATCCACTATCTCCATAGCTACCTCTTACAACACTCTGGGATGTAGAATATCAGGTCCTGGGGATTTATCAACCTTCAGCTCCATTATTACTCCAATACAACCTTCTTACTAATACTAATTTCCTTCAATTCCTCATTCTCCCTAATTCCTCGGATCTCTAATTCTGGGAGATTTCTTGTATCTTCCTCAGGGAAGACAGACACAAAGTAATCATTTAGCTTCTCTGCCGTATCTCTATTCCCCATTATAAATTCTCCTGACGCTGCCTGTAATGGACACACATTTGTCTTAGTCAAACATTTCCTTTTCACGTACCTGCAGAAGCTTTTACAGTCTGTTTTTATATTTTTTGCGAGTTTACATTCATATTCTATTCTTTTCTTTGTCAGTTTCTCGGTCTTCCTTTGCTGTATTCTAAAATCCTCCCAATCCTCAGGTTTACTATTATTTCTGGCAACTTTATAGATCTTTTCTTTTAATCTTAGACAGTCCTTTATTTCTTTTGTTAGTCACAGTTGACTGCCTTTACTTTTGGTGATTTGTGCCTTGAAAGAATGTATAGTTGCTGTAAACTATGTAATATTTCTTTAAAATATTGCGGACGTACTGTCATACCTTTTAATGTATTTTCCCAATCCATCACAGCCTATTTGCCCCTCATACCTTCATAATTTCCTGCTCTCCCCCTCCCTCTGTCTGTCCCCTCTGACCTGCCCTGTCCTCTCTGAACCCATAGATGCCGGCGAGAAGGGCGGCCAGCTCTCCGGGGGGCAGAAACAGCGAGTGGCCATTGCACGAGCTCTGATCCGAGACCCCCGGGTACTGATCCTGGATGATGCCACCAGCTGCCTGGACACTGAGAGTGAACACATGGTGAGTACTGGAGTCACTGTCACTCCTAATAGTGGGGACAGGGAGAGTGAACACACGGTGAATAATGGAGTCACTGTCACTCCTGATAGTGGCGACAGGGAGTGAACACACGGTGAGTGCTGGAGTCACTGTCACTCCTGATATTGGGGACAGAGAGAGTTAACACACGGTGAGTACTGGAGTCACTGTCACTCCTGATAGTGGGGACAGGGAGAGTGAACACATGGTGAGTACTGGAGTCACTGTCACTCCTGATATTGGGGACAGAGAGAGTGAACACACGGTGAGTACTGGAGTCACTGTCACTCCTGATAGTGGGGACAGGGAGAGTCAACACACGGTGAGTACTGGAGTCACTGTCACTCCTCATAGTGGGGACACTGAGAGTGAGCACATGGTGAGTACTGGAGTCACTGTCACTACTGATAGTGGCGACAGGGAGAGTGAACACTCGGTGAGTACTGGAGTCACTGTCACTCCTGATAGTGAGGACAGGGAGAGTGAACACTCGGTGAGTACTGGAGTCACTGTCACTCCTGATAGTGGGGACACTGAGAGTGAACACACGGTGAATACTGGGGTCACTGTCACTCCTGATAGTGGGGACAGGGAGAGTGAACACACGGTGAATACTGGAGTCACTGTCACTCCTGATAATGGGGACACTGATGAGTGAACACATGGTGAGTACTGGAGTCACTGACACTCCTGATAGTGGGGACAGGGAGAGTGAACACACGGTGAGTACTGGTGTCACTGTCACTCCTGATAGTGGGGACAGGGAGAGTGAACACACGGTGAGTACTGGAGTCACTGTCACTCCTGATAGTGGGGACAGGGAGAGTCAACACACGGTGAGTATTGGAGTTACTGTCACTCCTGATAGTGGGGACACTGAGAGTGAACACACGGTGAGTACTGGAGTCACTGTCACTCCTGATAGTGGGGACACTGAGAGTGAACACACGGTGAGTACTGGAGTCACTGTCACTCCTGATAGTGAGGACAGGGAGAGTGAACACTCGTTGAGTACTGGAGTCACTGTCACTCCTGATAGTGGGGACAGGGAGAGTGAACACATGGTGAGTACTGGAGTCACTGTCACTCCTGATAGTGGGAACACTGAGAGTGAACACACGGTGAATACTGGGGTCACTGTCACTCCTGATAGTGAGGACAGGGAGAGTGAACACACGGTGAATACTGGAGTCACTGTCACTCCTGATAGTGGGGACAGGGAGAGTGAACACATGGTGAGTACTGGAGTCACTGTCACTCCTGATAGTGGGGACATGGAGAGTGAACACACGGTGAGTACTGGAGTCACTGTCACTCCTGATAGTGGGGACAGGGAGGGTGAACACATGGTGAGTACTGGAGTCACTGTCACTCCTGATAGTGGGGACACTGAGAGTGAACACACGGTGAGTACTGGAGTCACTGTCACTCCTGATAGTGGGGACAGGGAGAGTCAACACACGGTGAGTACTGGAGTCACTGTCACTCCTCATAGTGGGGACACTGAGAGTGAGCACATGGTGAGTACTGGAGTCACTGTCACTACTGATAGTGGCGACAGGGAGAGTGAACACTCGGTGAGTACTGGAGTCACTGTCACTCCTGATAGTGGGGACAGGGAGAGTCAACACACGGTGAGTATTGGAGTAACTGTCACTCCTGATAGTGGGGACACTGAGAGTGAACACACGGTGAGTACTGGAGTCACTGTCACTCCTGATAGTAGGGACACTGAGAGTGAACACACGGTGAGTACTGGAGTCACTGTCACTCCTGATGGTGAGGACAGGGAGAGTGAACACTCGTTGAGTACTGGAGTCACTGTCACTCCTGATAGTGGGGACAGGGAGAGTGAACACATGGTGAGTACTGGAGTCACTGTCACTCCTGATAGTGGGAACACTGAGAGTGAACACACGGTGAATACTGGGGTCACTGTCACTCCTGATAGTGAGGACAGGGAGAGTGAACACACGGTGAATACTGGAGTCACTGTCACTCCTGATAGTGGGGACAGGGAGAGTGAACACATGGTGAGTACTGGAGTCACTGTCACTCCTGATAGTGGGGACAGGGAGAGTGAACACACGGTGAGTACTGGAGTCACTGTCACTCCTGATAGTGGGGACAGGGAGAGTGAACACATGGTGAGTACTGGAGTCACTGTCACTCCTGATAGTGGGGACACTGAGAGTGAACACACGGTGAGTACTGGAGTCACTGTCACTCCTGATAGTGGGGACACTGAGAGTGAACACACGGTGAGTACTGGAGTCACTGTCACTCCTGATAGTGGGGACAGGGAGAGTGAACACATGGTGAGTACTGGAGTCACTGTCACTCCTGATAGTGGGGACAGGGAGAGTGAACACATCGTGAGTACTGGAGTCACTGTCACTCCTGATAGTGTGGACAGGGAGAGTGAACACATGGTGAGTACTGGAGTCACTGTCACTGCTGATAGTGGGGACACTGAGAGTGAACACACAGTGAGTACTGGAGTCACTGTCACTCCTGTTAGTGAGGACAGGGAGAGTGAACACACGGTGAGTACTGGAGTCACTGTCACTCCTGATAGTGGGGACAGGGAGAGTCAACATACGGTGAGTACTGGAGTCACTGTCACTGCTGATAGTGGGGACACTGAGAGTGAACACACGGTGAATACTGGGGTCACTGTCACTTCTGGTAGTGGGGACAGGGAGAGTGAACACACGGTGAATACTGGAGTCACTGTCACTCCTGATAGTGGGGACAGGGAGAGTGAACACAGTGTGAGTACTGGAGTCACTGTCACTCCTGATAGTGGGGACAGGGAGAGTGAACACACGGTGAGTACTGGAGTCACTGTCACTCCTGATAGTGGGGACAGGGAGCGTGAACACACGGTGAGTACTGGAGTCACTGTCACTCCTGATAGTGGGGACAGGGAGAGTGAACACACGGTGAGTACTGGAGTCACTGTCACTCCTGATAGTGGGGACAGGGAGAGTCAACACACGGTGAGTATTGGAGTCACTGTCACTCCTGATAGTGGGGACACTGAGAGTGAACACACGGTGAGTACTGGAGTCACTGACACTCCTGATAGTGGCGACAGGGAGAGTGAACACACGGTGTGTACTGGAGTCACTGTCACTCCTGATAGTGGGGACAGAGAGAGTGAACACACGGTGTGTACTGGAGTCACTGTCACTCCTGATAGTGGGGACACTGAGAGTGAACACATGGTGAGTACTGGAGTCACTGTCACTCCTGATAGTGGGGACAGGGAGAGTGAACACACGGTGAGTACTGGAGTCACTGTCACTCCTGATAGTGGGGACAGGGAGAGTGAACACATGGTGAGTACTGGAGTCACTGTCACTCCTGATAGTGAGGACAGGGAGAGTGAACACATGGTGAGTACTGGAGTCACTGTCACTCCTGATAGTGAGGACAGGGAGAGTGAACACATGGTGAGTACTGGAGTCACTGTCACTCCTGATAGTGGGGACAGGGAGAGTGAACACATGGTGAGTACTGGAGTCACTGTCACTCCTGATAGTGGGGACAGGGAGAGTGAACACATCGTGAGTACTGGAGTCACTGTCACTCCTGATAGTGTGGACAGGGAGAGTGAACACATGGTGAGTACTGGAGTCACTGTCACTGCTGATAGTGGGGACAGGGAGAGTGAACACACGGTGAGAACTGGAGTCACTGTCACTCCTGTTAGTGAGGACAGGGAGAGTGAACACACGGTGAGTACTGGAGTCACTGTCACTCCTGATAGTGGGGACAGGGAGAGTCAACATACGGTGAGTACTGGAGTCACTGTCACTCCTGATAGTGGGGACAGGGAGAGTCAACACACGGTGAGTGCTGGAGTCACTGTCACTCCTGATAGTGGGGACAGGGAGAGTCAACACACGGTGAGTACTGGAGTCACTGTCACTCCTGATAGTGGGGACAGGGAGAGTCAACACACGGTGAGTGCTGGAGTCACTGTCACTCCTGATAGTGGGGACAGGGAGAGTGAACACACGGTGAGTGCTGGAGTCACTGTCACTCCTGATAGTGGGGACAGGAAGAGTGAACACTCGGTGAGTACTGGAGTCACTGTCACTCCTGATAGTGGGGACAGGGAGAGTCAACACACGGTGAGTGCTGGAGTCACTGTCACTCCTGATAGTGGGGACAGGGAGAGTGAACACACGGTGAGTGCTGGAGTCACTGTCACTCCTGATAGTGGGGACAGGAAGAGTGAACACTCGGTGCGTACTGGAGTCACTGTCACTCCTGATAGTGGGGACAGGGAGAGTCAACACACGGTGAGTACTGGAGTTACTGTCACTCCTGAGAGTGGATTCATGGAATCAAAGGATAAATAGCAAAATTAGTGACAGTCCTTACTCCGCTCTCTCTCTGTGTGTCTCTCTCTCTCTCTCTCCCTCCCTATCGCTTTCCCCATTTCTTTTTCCTCCCTTTCTGCCTCTGCCTAACCCCATCTCTCTCTGTCTCTATTTTTCTCTCTATGTATATCTCTGTCTCTCTATCTATCTAGTTAGCTCTGTCTCTGTTGCAATGCCTCATTGTCATTCTGTCCCTCTGTCTCTATTTCTGTCACTCTGTCCATGCCTCACTCTCTATCTCTATCTGTCTGTCATTCTGCCTCTGTCACTCTCTCTGTGTCATTTTTTAAAATTCATTCATGGGATGTGGGCGTCACTGGCCAGGCCAGCATTTATTGCCCATCCCTCAATTGCCCTTGAGAAGGTGGTGGTGAGCTGCCTTCTTGAACCACTGCTGTCCATGTGGGGTAGGTACACCCACAGTGCTGTTAGGAAGGGAGTTCCAGGATTTTGACCCAGCGACAGTGTAGGAATGGCGATATAGTTCCAAGTCAGGATGGTGTGTGACTTGGACGGGAACTTGCAGGTGGTGGTGTTCCCATGCATCTGCTGCTCTTGTCCTTCGAGGTGTTAGAGGTCATGGGTTTGGAAGGTGCTGTCTAAGGAGCCTTGGTGCATTGCTGCAGTGCATCTTGTAGATGGTACACACTGCTGCCACTGTGCTTCGGTGGTGGAGGGAGGGAATGTTTGTGGATGGGGTGCCAATCAAGCAGGCTGCTTTGTCCTGGATGGTGTCGAGCTTCTTGAGTGTTGTTGGAGCTGCACCCATCCAGGCAAGTGGAGAGTATTCCGTCACACTCCTGACTTGTGCCTTGTAGATGGTGGATAGGCTTTGGGGTGTCAGGAGGTGAGTTACTCGCCGCAGGATTCCTAGCCTCTGACCTGCTCTTGTAGTCACGGGATTTATATGGCTACTCCAGTTCAGTTTCTGGTCTATGGTAGCTCCTAGGATTCAGCAATGGTAATGCCATTGAATGTCAAGGGGAAAGAGTTAGATTCTCTCTTGTCGGAGATGGTCATTGCCTGGCACTTGTGTGGCGCAAATGTCACTTGCCACTTATCAGCCCCAGCCTGGATATTGTCCAGGAGTTGCTACATTTCTACACGGACTGCTTCAGTATCTGAGGAGTCACGAATGGTGCTGAACATTGTGCAATCATCAGCGAACATCCCCACTTCTGACCTTATGATTGAAGGAAGGTCATTGATGAAGCAGCTGAAGATGGTTGGGCCTAGGACACTACCCTGAGGAACTCCTGCAGTGATGTCCTGGAGCTCAGATGATTGACCTCCAACAACCACAACCATCTTCCTTTGCGCTAGGTATGACTCCAACCAGCGGAGGGTTTTCACCCTGATTCCCATTGACCTCAGTTTTGCGAGGGCTCCATGATGCCATACTCGGCCAAATGCTGTCTTGATGTCAAGGGCAGTCACTCTCACCTCACCTCTTGAGTTCAGCTCTTTTGTCCATGTTTGAACCAAGGCTGTAATGAGGTCAGGAGCTGAGTGGCCCTGGCAGAACCCAAACTGAGTGTCACTGAGCAGGTTTTTGCTAAGCAAGTGCTGCTTTATGGCACTGTTGATGACACCTTCCATCACTTTATTGATGGGGCGGTAGTTGGCCGGGTTGGACTTGTCCTGCTTTTTGTGTCCAGGACAAAACTGGGCAATTTTCCACATTGCTGAGTAGATGCCAGTGTTGTGGCTATACTGGAACAGCTTGGCTAGGGGTGCGACAAGTTCTGGAGCACAGGTCTCAAGTACTATTGCCGGAATATTGTCAGGGCCCATAGCCTTTGCAGTATCCAGTGCCTTCAGTTGTTTCTTGATATCACGCGGAGTGAATCGAATTGGCTGAAGTCTGGCATCTGTGATGCTGGGGACTTCAGGAGGAGGCCGAGATGGATCATCAACTCGGCACTTCTGGCTGAAGATTGTTGAAAATGCTTCAGCCTTATCTTTCGCACTGATGTGCTGGGCTCCACCATCATTGAGGATGGGGATATTTGTGGAGCCACCTTCTCCAGTTAGTTGTTTAATTGTCCACCACCATTCACGACTGAATGTGGCAGGACTGCAGAGCTTAGATCCGTTGGTTATGGGATCGCTTAGCTCTGTCTATCGCATGCTGTTTATGCAGTTTGGCATGCAGATAGTCCTGTGTTGTAGCTTCATCAGGTTGACACCTCATTTTGAGGTATGCCTGGTGCTGCTCCTGGCATATCCTCCGGCACTCTTCATTGAACCAGGGTTGGTCTCCTGGCTTGATGGTAATGGTAGAGTGGGGGATATGCTGAGCCATGAGGTTACAGATTGTGGTTGAGTACAATTCTGCTGCTGCTGATGGCCCACAGTGCCTCATGGATGCCCAGTTTTGCATTGCTAGATCTGTTACAAATCTATCCCATTCAGCACGGTGATAGTGCCACACAACACGATGGAGGGTATCCTCAATGTGAAGGCGGGACTTCATCTCCACAAGGACTTTACGGTGGTCACTCCTACCAATACTGTCATAGACAGATGCATCTGCGGCAGGCAGATTGGTGAGGACGAGGTCAAGTATGTTTTTACCTCGTGTTGGTTGCTGCCGCAGACCCAGTCTAGCAGCTATGTCCTTTAGGACTCGGCCAGCTCGGTCAGTAGTGGTGCTCCCGAGACACTCTTGGTGATGGACATTGAAGTCCCCCACCCAGAGTACATTCTGTGTCCTTGCCACCCTCAGTGCTTTCTTCAAGTGGTGTTCAACATGGAGGAGTACTGAGTCATCAGCTGAGGGAGGGCAGTAGGTGGTAATCAGTCGGAGGTTACCTTGCCCATGTTTGACCTGATGCCATGAGACTTCATGGGGTCCGGAGTCGATGTTGAGGACTCCCAGGGCAATTCCCTCCCTACTGTATACCACTGTGCCACCACCTCTGCTGGGTCTGTCCTGCCGGTGGGACACGACATACCCAGGGATGGTGATGGCGGTGTGTGGGACATTGTCTGCAAGGTATGATTCCGTGAGTATGACTATGTCAGGCTGTTGCTTGACTAGTCTGTGGGACAGCTCTCCCAACTTTGGCACCAGCCCCCAGATGTTTGTAGGAGGACTTTGCAGGGCCAATAGGGCTGGGTTTGCCGTTGTCATTTCTGGTGCCTTGGTCGATGCCGGGTGGTCTGTCCGGTTTCATTCCTTTTTATAGACTTTGTAGCAGTTAGGTACAACTGAGTTGCTTGCTCGGCCATTTCAGAGGGCATGTAAGAGTTAACCACATTGCTGTGCGTCTGGAGTCACATGTAGGCCAGACCAGGTAAGGACAGCAGATTTCCTTCCCTGAAGGACATTAATGAACCAGATGGGTTTTTACAACATCGACAATGGTTTCATGGCCATCATTAGACGAGTTTTAAATTCCAGATTATTAATTAAATTCAAATTCCACCTTCTGCTGTGGGTGGGATTCGAACCCACGTCCCCAGAGCAATACCCTGTGTGTGTCTCTCTCACACTCGATCTCTCCCTCTCTCACACACGACACTCCCCCTGTCTCTCACACACACGACTCCCCTCTCTCTCACACGACACACTCCCTCTCTCTCACACACACACTCACACTCTCACACACACACACTCCCCCATCTCTCACACACACGAGCACTCCACTCTCTCTCACGACACACACAGCTCCCCCACTCTCACACACACACACACACTCCCCCTCTCTCTCACACACACACGCCCCCTCTCACACACGACACTACTCGCCCCCTCGCGCTCACTACACACACACACACGACACTCTCTCTCACAACACAACACTCTCCCCCTCTCTCACACACACACACTCCCCCTCTCTCTCACTCACACAGCACACTCCCGCCTCTCTCTCCACAACACAGCGCCCCCTCTCTCTCACACACACGACCCCTCTCTCACACACACAATCACAACACCCCCCGCTCTCACACACACACGCCCCCCTCTCTCTCACACTACAACACACTTCCCCCTCTCTCACTACACACAAACAGCACTCCCCACTCTCACACTACAACACACGACACACTCACCTCTCTCTCACACACAGACAACACTCCCCCGACCTCTCACACACACACGCCCCGCTCTCTCACACACAACACACTCCCCCGGCTCTCTCACACGACACACACACACACACTCCCCCCTCTCTCACACACACACGACTCCCCCCTCGTCTCTCACACACAGACACACACTCCGCCCTCTCTCTCACAAACACACAGACTCCCCCCTCTCTCTCACACACACACTCCCGCCTCTCTCACACACACACGACACTCCCCCCGACTCTCTCACACACACACTCCACCCGCTCTCTCTCACACACACAGCACTCTCCCCTCTCTCTCACACACACACTCCCCTCTGTCTCACACACACACACACTCCCCCTCTCTCTCACACACGACACTCCCCCGCTCTCTCACACACACACACTCGCCCCTCGCTCTAAACACACGACACACTCCCCCGCTCTCTCTCACAACACACACTCCGCCCCTCTCTCTCACACACACACGCCCCCTCTTCTCACACCACACTCCCCTCTCTCTCACACGACACACACACTCCCCCTCTCTCACACACACACTCTCCCCTCTCTCACACACACGACACTCCCCCGATCTCTCTACACACACACACACTCCCCCTCGGCTCTCACACACACACTCCCCGCTCTCTCTCACACACACGACTCCCCTCGCTCTCTCTCACACACACGGCCCCTCTCCTCACACACACACCCCCCTCCCTCTCACACACACACCGGCTCTCTCTCTAACACACGACCTCTCTCTCACAACTCAGCAGCTCTCTCTCCACAGATCACTCTCTCACACGACCCCCTCTCTCTCACACAACACACACCCTCGCTCTCACACTCACACGCGCTCTCTCTACACAAACACACCCCCGTCTCTCTCACACACACAGACTCCCTCTCTCTCACAGAACTCACACCCCGACTCTCTCTCTCACGACACACACTCCCCTCTCTCTCACACACAGACAGCGCCCCTCTCTCTCACACACGACACACAGCCCTCTCTCTCACACACGACACTCTCCGCTCTCTCTCTCACACACACCCGCTCTCTCTCTCACACACACGACCCTCTCTCTCTCACACACACACCCGCCCTCTCTCTCTCACACACACGACCCCTCTCTCACACACACGACACCCCGCTCTCTCTCACACTCACCCCCGACTCTCTCACACAGACTCCCCTCTCTCTCACACACACCCCCCCGCTCTCTCTCACACACACACGACCCCTCTCTCCTCTCACAACACACACCCCCCTCTCTCTCTCACACACGACAACCCCGCTCTCTCTCACACACACACCCGCCCTCTCTCTCTCGACACTCACCCCGCCACTCTCTCACACACACACCCCCTCTCTCTCTCACACCACCCCCCACTCTCTCACACACACCCCCCCGCTCTCTCTCACACACACACCCCCGACTCTCTCTCAGCACACACCCCCCACTCTCTCACAACACACACCCCCCTCTCTCTCTCTCACACACGACACACCCACTCTCTCACACACAGCTACTCCCCCTCTCTCTCTCTCACGACACACACACCCCACTCTCTCACACACACACCCCCGACTCGCTCTCACACACACACCCCCGACTCTCTCACGACACACACACCCCTCTCTCTCTCACACACAACACACCCCCCACTCTCTCTCACACACACACCCCCGCTCTCTCTCACACACACACACCCCTCTCTCTCACACACACACCCCCTCTCTCTCACACATACACCCCACTCTCTCTCTCTCACACACACGACCCCTCTCTCTCTCACACACACGACCCTCTCTCTCTCACACACACACGACCCCCCTCCTCTCTCTCACAACACACACCCCTCTCTCTCTCACACACACACACCCCCTCCGCTCTCACACACACACCCCCGCTCTCTCTCACACACACACCCCTCTCTCTCTCACACACACACACCCCTCCCTCTCTCTCACACACACGACCCCTCTCTCTCTCTCACACAACACACCCCCTCCCGCTCTCACACACACACCCCCCTCTCTCATCACACACACACCCTCTCTCTCTCACACACACACACCTCCCCCTCTCCTCTCTCTCACAACACACACCCCTCTCTCTCTCTCACACAGACACACCCCCCTCCCGCTCTCACACACACACCCCTCTCTCTCTCACACAACACACTACCCCCTCTCTCTCACACACACACCCTCTCTCTCTCTCACACACACACCCCCCTCTCTCTCACACACACACCCCCTCCTCTCTCACACACACACCCCCTCTCTCTCTCACACACACACCCCCCCTCTCTCTCACACACACACCCTCTCTCTCTCACACACACACCCCCTCCCTCTCTCACACACACACACCCTCTCTCTCTCACACACACAACACCCCTCTCTCTCTCACACACACACCCCTCTCTCTCTCTCACACACACACAACCCCTCTCTCTCTCACACACACACACCCTCTCTCACAACACACCCCCCTCCCGCTCTCACAACACACGACCCTCTCTCTCTCACACAACACACACCCCTCTCTCTCACACACACCCCCCCTCTCTCTCACACACACACACCCCCTCTCTCTCACACACACACCCCCCTCTCCGCTCTTACACACACACCCCCTCTCTCTCTCGACACACACACCCCCTCTCTCTCACACAACACACCCCCCTCCCGCTCTCACACACACACCCCCTCTCTCTCTCACACACACCCCCCCTCTCTCTCACACACACACATCCCCACTCTCTCTCACACACACACCCCCCTCCTCTCTCACACACACACCCCCTCTCTCTCTCACACACACACACCCCTCTCTCTCACACACACAACCCCCTTCTCTCTCTCACACAACGACCCCCCTCTCTCTCTCACACACACACACCCCCTCCCTCTCTCACACACACACAACCCACTCTCTCTCACACACACACACCCACTCTCTCTCACACACCCCCCCTCTCTCTCTAACACACACACCCCACTCTCTATCTCTCACACAACACACACCCCTCTCTCTCACACACACACCCCTCTCTCTCTCTCTCACGACACACCCCCCTCTCACTCACACACACACCCCCCCCTCTCTCTCACACACACACCCCCTCTCCTCTCTCACACACGACCCCCTCTCTCTCACACACACACCCCCTCTCTCTCACACACACACCCCCCTCTCGCTCACACACACACACACCCCTCTCTCTCACACACACAACCCCCTCTCTCTCTCTCACGACACACACACCCCGCCTCTCTCTCACACACACACCCCCCCACTCTCTCTCACACACACACCCCCTCTCTCTCTCACACACAACACCCCCCTCTCTCTCTCACACACACCCCCCCCTCTCTCACACACACACACACACTCTCTCTCTCACACACACAACCCCTCTCTCTCACACACACACACCCCCCTCCTCTCTCACACACACAACCCCACTCTCTCTCACACACACACGACCCTCTCTCTCACACACACGACCCCTCTCTCTCTCACACACACACACACCCCCCTCCCTCTCTCACACACACACACCCACTCTCTCTCACACACACCCCCCCCTCTCTCTCACACAACACACTCCCCTCTCTCTCACACACACACACCCCCTCTCTCTCACACACACACACCCCTCTCTCTCTCTCACACACACCCCCCTCTCTCTCACACACACAACCCCCCTCTATCTCACACACACACACCCACTCTCTCTCACACACACACGCACCCTCTCTCTCTCTCACACACACACACCCCTCTCTCTCACACACACACCCAAACACTCTCTCTCTCTCTCACACACACACACCCCTCTCTCTCACACACACACCCCCCCTCTCTCTCTCACACGACACCCCCCCTCTATCTCACACACACACGACCCACTCTCTCTCACACACACACGCACCCTCTCTCTCTCACGACACACACACACCCCCTCTCTCACACACACACCCCCCTCTCTCTCTCACACACACACACCCCCCTCCTCTCTCACACACACACACACCCACTCTCTCGCACACACACACCCCCACTCTCTCTCACACACACACACCCCTCTCTCTCACACACAACACCCCCCTCTCTCTCTCACACACACACACCCCCGCCTCTCTCTCACACACACACACCCGACTCTCTCGCACACACACACCCCTCTCTCTCTCACACAACACCCCCCCTCTCTCTCTCACACAACACAAGACACCCCTCTCTCTCTCACACACACGACCTCCCTCTCTCTCTCACACACACACGACCCACTCTCTCTCTCTCACACCCCCCCCTCTCTCTCTCACACACACAACCCCGACTCTCTCTCTCTCACGACACACCCCCCCCTCTCTCACACACACACGACCCCTCTCCCTCTCACACGACACACCCCCCCTCTCTCTCTCACGACACACACCCCACTCTCTCACACACACACCCCCTCTCTCTCTCACATCACCCCCCCTCTCTCTCACACACACACCCCCCTCTCTCTCTCGACACTCACACCCCCCACTCTCTCACAGACACCCCCCCCTCTCTCGATCACACACACCCCACTCTCTCTCATCACACCCTCACCCCCCCACTCTCTCTCACACACGACACCCCCCTCTCTCTCTCTCACACACACACCCCCACTCTCTCTCATCACACACACCCCCACTCTCTCTCACACACACACCCCACACTCTCACACACACACGACCCCTCTCTCTCACAACACTCTCTCCCCTCTCTCTCTCACAACACACACCCCCCACTCTCTCTCACACACACACCCCCCTCTCCTCTTACACATACACCCCCACTCTCTCTCTCTCACACACAACCCTCTCTCTCTCACACACCACAACCCCTCTCTCTCTCACACACACACACCCCCCTCCTCTCTCTCACACACACACCCCTCTCTCTCTCACGACACACAACACCCTCTCTCGGCTCTCACACACACACCCCTCTCTCTCTCACTACACACACACCCCCCTCTCTCTCACACTACGACCCCCTCTCTCTCACACACACACGACCACCTCTCTCACACTCACACACCCCCTCCGCTCTCACACACACACCCCCTCTCTCTCTCACACACACCCCCCTCTCTCTCACACACACACCCCTCCCGCCTCTCTCACACCCCCTCTCTCACACACACCCTCTCTCACACACACACACCCACTCTCTCTCACACACACACCCCCTCTCTCTCACACACACACCCCCCTCTCTCTCACACACACAACCCACTCTCTCTCAACACACACACCCCTCTCTCTCACACACACCCACTCTCTCTCTCACACACACACACCCCCTCCCTCTCTCACACACACACACCCACTCTCTCTCACACACACCCCCCTCTCTCTCACACAACACACACCCTCTCTCTCTCTCACACACACACCACTCTCTCTCTCTCACACACACCCCCCTCTCTCTCACACACACACACCCCCTCTCTCTCTCACACACACAACACCCTCTCTCTCTCACACACACCCCAAACACTCTCTCTCTCTCACACACACACCCCAAACACTCTCTCTCTCTCACACACACACCCCAACACTCTCTCTCTCTCACACACACACCCCAAACACTCTCTCTCTCACACACACCACCCCCAAACACTCTCTCTCTCACACACACCCCAAACTCTCTCTCTCTCTCACACACACACCCCCAAACACTCTCTCTCTCTCACACACACACTCCCCAAACACTCTCTCTCTCTCACACACACCCCCAAACACTCTCTCTCTCTCACACACACACCCCCAAACACTCTCTCTCTTCTCACACACACCCCCAAACACTCTCTCTCTCTCACACACACACCCCCAAACACTCTCTCTCTCACACACACACACCCCAAACACTCTCTCTCTCTCACACACACCCCAAACACTCTCTCTCTCTCTCACACACACACCCCAAACACTCTCTCTCTCTCACACACACACCCCAAACACTCTCTCTCTCTCACACACACACACCCCAAACACTCTCTCTCTCACACACACACACCCCCAAACACTCTCTCTCTCTCACACACACACCCCAAACACTCTCTCTCTCTCTCACACACACACCCCCAAACACTCTCTCTCTCTCACACACACACACCCCCAAACACTCTCTCTCTCACACACACACCCCAAACACTCTCTCTCTCTCACACACACACCCCCAAACACTCTCTCTCTCTCTCTCACACACACACCCCAAACACTCTCTCTCTCTCACACACACACACCCCCAAACACTCTCTCTCTCACACACACACACCCCAAACACTCTCTCTCTCTCACACACACACCCCCAAACACTCTCTCTCTCTCTCTCACACACCCCAAACACTCTCTCTCTCTCTCTCACACACACCCCCAAACACTCTCTCTCTCTCTCACACACACCCCAAACACTCTCTCTCTCTCTCTCTCTCACACACCCCCAAACACTCTCTCTCTCACACACACACACCCCCAAACACTCTCTCTCTCTCTCACACACCCCCAAACACTCTCTCTCTCTCTCTCACACACACCCCCAAACACTCTCTCTCTCTCTCTCACTCAACACCCCAACACTCTCTCTCTCACACACACACACCCCCAAACACTCTCTCTCTCTCACACACCCCCAAACACTCTCTCTCTCTCTCTCACACACACCCCAAACACTCTCTCTCTCTCACACACACACCCCCAAACACTCTCTCTCTCTCTCTCTCACACACACCCCAACACTCTCTCTCTCTCTCACACACACCCCCAAACACTCTCTCTCTCTCACACACACCCCCAAACACTCTCTCTCTCTCTCACACACACACCCCAAACACTCTCTCTCTCTCACACACACACACCCCCAAACACTCTCTCTCTCACACACACACACCCCAAACACTCTCTCTCTCACACACACACACCCCAAACACTCTCTCTCTCTCTCACACACACCCCCAAACACTCTCTCTCTCACACACACACCCCAAACACTCTCTCTCTCACACACACACACCCCCAAACACTCTCTCTCTCTCTCACACACACACCCAAACACTCTCTCTCTCACACACACACACCCCCAAACACTCTCTCTCTCACACAACACCCCCAAACACTCTCTCTCTCACACACACACACCCCAAACACTCTCTCTCTCACACACACACACCCCCAAACACTCTCTCTCTCACACACACACACCCCCAAACACTCTCTCTCTCTCTCACACACACCCCAAACACTCTCTCTCTCTCACACAAACCCCCAAACACTCTCTCTCTCACACACACACCCCCAAACACTCTCTCTCTCTCTCACACACACACCCCCAAACACTCTCTCTCTCTCACACACACACCCCCAAACACTCTCTCTCTCTCACACACACACACCCCAAACACTCTCTCTCTCTCACACACCACACCCCCAAACACTCTCTCTCTCACACACACACACCCCCAAACACTCTCTCTCTCTCACACACACCCCAAACACTCTCTCTCTCTCACACACACACCCCAAACACTCTCTCTCTCTCACACACACACCCCAAACACTCTCTCTCTCTCTCACACACACCCCCAAACACTCTCTCTCTCTCACACACACACCCCCAAACACTCTCTCTCTCTCACACACACACCCCCAAACACTCTCTCTCTATCACACACACACACCCAAACACTCTCTCTCACACACACACACCCCAAACACTCTCTCTCTCTCACACACACCCCAAACACTCTCTCTCTCACACACACCCCCAAACACTCTCTCTCTCTCACACACACACCCCCAAACACTCTCTCTCTCACACACACACCCCAAACACTCTCTCTCTCTCACACACACACCCCCAAACACTCTCTCTCTCTCTCACACACACCCCCAAACACTCTCTCTCTCTCACACACACACCCCAAACACTCTCTCTCTCTCACACACACCCCCAAACACTCTCTCTCTCTCACACACACACCCCAAACACTCTCTCTCTCTCACACACACCCCCAAACACTCTCTCTCTCTCACACACACACCCCAAACACTCTCTCTCTCTCACACACACACCCCCAAACACTCTCTCTCTCTCACACACACCCCCAAACACTCTCTCTCTCACACACACACACACCCCCAAACACTCTCTCTCTCTCACACACACACCCCCAAACACTCTCTCTCTCTCACACACACACCCCCAAACACTCTCTCTCTCTCACACACACACACCCCCAAACACTCTCTCTCTCTCACACACACACCCCCAAACACTCTCTCTCTCTCACACACACACCCCAAACACTCTCTCTCTCTCACACACACACCCCCAAACACTCTCTCTCTCTCACACACACACCCCCAAACACTCTCTCTCTCACACACACACACCCCCAAACACTCTCTCTCTCTCACACACACACCCCCAAACACTCTCTCTCTCTCACACACACACCCCCAAACACTCTCTCTCTCTCACACACACACACCCCAAACACTCTCTCTCTCACACACACACCCCCAAACACTCTCTCTCTCTCACACACACACCCCCAAACACTCTCTCTCTCACACACACACACCCAAACACTCTCTCTCTCTCACACACACACCCCCAAACACTCTCTCTCTCTCACACACACACCCCCAAACACTCTCTCTCTCACACACACACACCCCAAACACTCTCTCTCTCACACACACACCCCCAAACACTCTCTCTCTCTCTCACACACACACACCCAAACACTCTCTCTCTCACACACACACACCCCAAACACTCTCTCTCTCACACACACACACACCCCCAAACACTCTCTCTCTCTCACACACACACACCCCCAAACACTCTCTCTCTCTCACACACACACCCCAAACACTCTCTCTCTCTCACACACACACACCCCAAACACTCTCTCTCTCTCACACACACACCCCAAACACTCTCTCTCTCTCTCACACACACACCCCCAAACACTCTCTCTCTCTCACCACACACACCCCAAACACTCTCTCTCACACACACACACACCCCCAAACACTCTCTCTCTCTCACACACACACCCCAAACACTCTCTCTCTCTCACACACACCCCCAAACACTCTCTCTCTCACACACACACACACCCCCAAACACTCTCTCTCTCTCACACAACACACCCCCAAACACTCTCTCTCTCTCACACACACCCCCAAACACTCTCTCTCTCTCACACACACACCCCCAAACACTCTCTCTCTCTCACACACACACCCCCAAACACTCTCTCTCTCTCACACACACACCCCCAAACACTCTCTCTCTCTCACACACACACCCCAAACACTCTCTCCACACACACACCCCAAACACTCTCTCTCTATCACACACACACCCCCAAACACTCTCTCTCTCTCACACACACACACCCCCAAACACTCTCCTCTCTCACACACACACCCCAAACACTCTCTCTCTCTCACACACACACCCCCAAACACTCTCTCTCACACACACACACCCCAAACACTCTCTCTCACACACACACACCCCAAACACTCTCTCTCTCTCACACACACCCCCAAACACTCTCTCTCTATCACACACACACACCCCAAACACTCTCTCTCTCACACACACACACACCCCAAACACTCTCTCTCTCTCTCACACACCCCATCTCTCTCTCTCACACACACACCCCAAACACTCTCTCTCACACACACCCCCAACACTCTCTCTCACACACACACCCAAACACTCTCTCTCTCTCACACACACACCCCAAACACTCTCATCTCTCACACACACACACACCCCCAAACACTCTCTCTCTCACACACACACCCCCAAACACTCTCTCTCTCTCACACACACACCACACCCCAAACACTCTCTCTCTCACACACACACCCCCAAACACTCTCTCTCTCTCTCACACACACACCCCAACACTCTCTCTCTCTCACACACACCCCCAAACACTCTCTCTCTCTCTCACACACCCCCAAACACTCTCTCTCTCTCACACACACCCCCAAACACTCTCTCTCTCTCACACACACACCCCCAAACACTCTCTCTCTCTCACACACACACCCCCAAACACTCTCTCTCTCCTCACACACACACCCCAAACACTCTCTCTCTCTATCACACACACACCCCCAAACACTCTCTCTCTCTCATCACACAACACACCCCCAAACACTCTCTCTCTCACACACACACACACCCCCAAACACTCTCTCTCTCTCACACACACACCCCAAACACTCTCTCTCTCTCACACACACACCCCCAAACACTCTCTCTCTCTCTCACACACACCCCAAACACTCTCTCTCACACACACACCCCAACACTCTCTCTCTCACACACATACCCCCAAACACTCTCTCTCTCTCACACACACACCCCCAAACACTCTCTCTCTCTCACACACAACACCCCCAAACACTCTCTCTCTCTCTCACACACACACCCCAACACTCTCTCTCTCTCACACACACACCCCCAAACACTCTCTCTCTCTCACACACACCCACACTCTCTCTCACACACACCCACACTCTCTCACTCTCAATCACACACACCCCCAAAACACTCTCTCTCTCTCACACACACACACCCCAAACACTCTCTCTCTCTCACACACACACCCCCAAACACTCTCTCCTCTCACACACACACCAAACACTCTCTCTCTCTCACACACACACCCCAAACACTCTCTCTCTCTCACACACACACCCCCAAACACTCTCTCTCTCTCACACACACCCCCAAACACTCTCTCTCACTCACACACACCCCCAAACACTCTCTCTCTCTCACACACACACACCCCCAAACACTCTCTCTCTCTCACACCACACACCCCCAAACACTCTCTCTCTCTCACACACACACCCAAACACTCTCTCTCTCTCTCACACACACACCCCCAAACACTCTCTCTCTCTCACACACACACCCCCAAACACTCTCTCTCTCTCACACACACACACCCCAAACACTCTCTCTCTCACACACACACCCCCAAACACTCTCTCTCTCACACACACCCCCAAACACTCTCTCTCTCACACACACACACACCCCCAAACACTCTCTCTCTCTCACACACACACCCCAAACACTCTCTCTCTCTCTCACACACACACCCCCAAACACTCTCTCTCTCTCTCACACACACACCCCCAAACACTCTCTCTCTCTCACACACACCCCAAACACTCTCTCTCTCTCTCACACACACACCCCCAAACACTCTCTCTCTCTCACACACACCCCCAAACACTCTCTCTCTCTCTCACACACACACCCCCAAACACTCTCTCTCTACACACACACCCCCAAACACTCTCTCTCTCTCACACACACACCCCCAACACTCTCCTCTCACTCACACACCCCAAACACTCTCTCTCTCTCACACACACACCCCAAACACTCTCTCTCTCTCACACACACAACCCCCAAACACTCTCTCTCTCTCTCACACACACACCCCAAACACTCTCTCTCTCTCTCACACACACACCCCCAAACACTCTCTCTCTCTCTCACACACACACCCCCAAACACTCTCTCTCTCTCTCACACACACACCCCCAAACACTCTCTCTCTCTCACACACACACCCCCAAACACTCTCTCTCTCTCTCACACACACCCCAAACACTCTCTCTCTCACACACACACCCCCAAACACTCTCTCTCTCTCACACACACCCCAAACACTCTCTCTCTCTCACACACACACCCCAAACACTCTCTCTCTCACACACACACCCCCAAACACTCTCTCTCTCTCACACACACACCCCCAAACACTCTCTCTCTCTCACACACACCCCCAAACACTCTCTCTCTCTCTCACACACACACCCCCAAACACTCTCTCTCTCTCTCACACACACACCCCCAAACACTCTCTCTCTCTCACACACACACCCCCAAACACTCTCTCTCTCTCTCACACACACCCCCAAACACTCTCTCTCTCACACACACACCCCCCAAACACTCTCTCTCTCTCACACACACCCCAAACACTCTCTCTCTCTCACACACACACCCCCAAACACTCTCTCTCTCACACACACACCCCAAACACTCTCTCTCTCTCACACACACACCCCCAAACACTCTCTCTCTCTCACACACACACCCCCAAACACTCTCTCTCTCTCTCACACACACACCCCCAAACACTCTCTCTCTCTCTCCACACACACCCCCAAACACTCTCTCTCTCTCACACACACACCCAAACACTCTCTCTCTCTCTCACACACACCCCCAAACACTCTCTCTCTCTCTCACACACACAACCCAAACACTCTCTCTCTCTCACACACACACCCCCAAACACTCTCTCTCTCTCACACACACACCCAAACACTCTCTCTCTATCACACACACACACCAAACACTCTCTCTCTCTCACACACACACCCAAACACTCTCTCTCTCTCACACTACACACACACCCCAAACACTCTCTCTCTCTCTCACACACACACCCAAACACTCTCTCTCTCACACACACACACCCCAAACACTCTCTCTCTATCACACACACACAACACTCCCCCAAACACTCTCTCTCTCTCACACACACTACACCCAAACACTCTCTCTCTATCACACACACACACCCAAACACTCTCTCTCTATCACACACACACACACCCAAACACTCTCTCTCTATCACACACACACCCAAACACTCTCTCTCTCTCTCACACACACCCCAAACACTCTCTCTCTCTCTCACACACACACCCAAACACTCTCTCTCTATCACACACACACCCCAAACACTCTCTCTCTCTCTCACACACACACCCAAACACTCTCTCTCTCTCACAACACACACACCCAAACACTCTCTA